>NW_007580155.1:6185-24446 GCF_000690725.1 Stegastes partitus | reverse complement strand
TATCACAGTCAGTCATGTTTGTTTAACTGTGAGAAGGTAAAATCGTGATTAATATTTAATTAACTGTGCAGTCCTACAACTGACATGATCTGCATCTTCTTTCATCGTGGAGAGTCTGAACCATGCAAGTTTTTCTTTTTCTTTTGTGTCAAGCAGCAAAAAGGTTCTGGTGTGATGTCTTTGAGTCGACTTATCTCAGCTTTTATGACTATTGTGAAAGCGCACATCATGCAGACCCAGCCCAGTGCCGCCTCTTTATCCACAATATGTGCTTACGTCTCTGAAGTGACTGGTTTTTAATTAGTTTCCATACCAGTCTGCTGTGTGCTCGGCCTGCAGGTCAGCCGAAAAATCCCAGAATTTTTTGTTGCATGACTGTCAGTCGCAGTTGAGTCACTAATGGCTTCATGGTTGCATCAATTAGTGCAGATTTTTTTGTTGTTTACAGAATGTGGTTGGGATGGACAGTTTGGTTTTTGCAATTTTTAAAGTCAGACACGTAAAGTGATTTAGAAGCAGTACGGCAACGTTAAGCCTGGATGTGATTAAGATTTGTGATGGAACTGTGTGTCACACAGAATCCAGTGATTTTAATAGATTTTTTTTCTCTATTTCTGGCTGATAAATGGTGTATTTTTTCTAAATAACATGCGTTTCTAAGCTGGTGGCAGGTTTTGGGTTTCAGAGAGTTAAAGACGAACTCTGCGCTGCGTTAAAACCCAGCTGCTGTCCTGCAGGTCACATGTTGCCTCCGTCATGTATAAAAAGACGAGGATGGTTAAATCTGGACATTTTAGACTCCAGCCCTCCCAGCATGCACCTGCACAGCTCTCAGTCCCTTTTAAGGGTTTTGAACTGGAGCAGATCTGATGCACCGTCTGCCAGCGGGTGGGGTTTGAATTCCTGACTTTTATCTTTTCTGCTGGCGTTTGTGGAGCCACTTATCCTTTTACAGCCCGGTTATGCAACGCCCGTCCTCCTCCCGCTGCTGTAATCAGTCTCAGAAAACTAATTTCTTCATGATAACCGACGGCCTTTCACACACATTCTGCTCTCTGTCTGCCTCAGTTCAACTTTGAACATCATTCTGGGGGGTTTCCTGTCGTCTGTAGCGTGGCAGCTTGATGTCGTCTGTTAGCAAAATTATATCTGTAAGGAATCAAAGATAAACTTTATGATGACATTAAATTTGAACCTCAGTTTAAATAATAACCAGGTTTTTCTCTCTGTCATTTAATTCCCCTGGATTTTGCTAGAAAAAACTTTTTTATTTTTTTTTTAGGTTTTATTGAATAATTTGCAGATTATTTTCTCAAATAATCAATCAGAAAATTATGGAAAAGCTGTCTTTAGATGTCCAATCAAAAGCCCCAAACTTAACATTTCTCTGTTCTGATGTTACAGTGACAATAATAACATAGAAAAGCAACAAATTCTCACATTTCAGAACACAAAACAATCTTTGTGTGTTTTACTAATTGGCTAAGAACACTAGCTGCTACATTAGCTGTAAATAAGCTAAACTTTACCTGAACAGCTGCTAAATTAGCCTAGAGCGAATGTTAATTGCTACCTCAGATTAAATAAGACAATGCTACCTGCTGTATTAACCCTAAGCAAGCTAATGTTAGCCTAAACAAGATATCATTAGCCTAAACAGGATTACATAAGCTGCTGTTAGCCAAGAGAAAATGTTAGCTGCTACCTTAGTCTAAATAAGTTAATGTTACTTGTTAGTTTAGTCTAAACCAGCTAATGTTAGCTTGAACAAGAAAACAGTAGCCCAAACAGGGTAACAGGAGCTGCTATGTTAGCCTGAAGATAATGTTAGCTTCTAGTTTAGCCTAAACAAGACATTGCTACCTGCTGCAGTAGCCTAAACAAGCTAATGTTAGCTCGTATATTAGCTGAAACAGGCTAAGATGAGCTGCTGCATTAGCTGAAGCAAGAAAGCCTTAACCAATAGTTTAGTCTAGATGAAACAATATGAGCTGCTATGTTTCCATCGAGATCGGATTAGCCGCTACTTTAGCCTAAACAAGATAGCATTCGCTGCTATATTAGCTTAATACCGATTAACTGTAAAAGCAGCGTTTCTTCTTCTATTTTTCTCTCCTTAAATTTTATTTTTTGAGTACATGTCACGGAGTTTAAATGCATTTTTTAAAACATTAAATAGACTGAAGTAATTTAAATGTCGGCGTGCCTCCATCAGTGAGACGGGCCGAGCTGCGCATGCGTGCCTCCCCCCTCTCCCCCGGTGTCCCCCCTCAGCCAGGCGGAGCCGCCGCGCTGCTGCTGCTGCTGCTGCACGTTTAACGGAGGTTCAAGATGGACGCCAAACGGGGTTAGTCTGCTCATAATCTTTTGTTTACCGACTGTCTCTCTCCTCTTTTCCGTGTCTGCGTTCGGTTTTTATCGCGTGTGTCAGCCGGTAAGCGTTTGCGTGAGCACCGGGAGCGCGGCGGCTCTCGGGCCGGGGAGGGTTGGAGGCGGACCGGGCCGCCTGCGGAGGTCATGCCGGACGGTTTGACGTTTCGTCCCCGTCGTGAGACCCGGTGGAGGGGGCTGATAGGCGGCATCCCGGGGAGGATAATAAAACACTTTGGGGCAGTGGACATGTCAAAGAGAGGGGGGATTACAGCACAGCAGCGGGCGGTGAAACGGGATCAGCGGCCGGGGTTTAGCTCGCTGTGATGCGGGCTCTATTTTTAGCCAGCCTCCGGCGCTGCTAGCACGCCTGCTACCATATGTAGCCAGGCGGCCACATTTGGACCACGGAGCCTCCTCCTCCTCCGTCCCCACCTCCCTCCTGTCATGTTCGCTGCTCGCTGTCTTCACATCCACACAATGAGCAGCAGCTGTTAGCCGGCGGCTACAGAGCAGCACGCAGCTAGCATGCTGAGCTAACGGAGCGACGCTAGCGGCCAGCTAACTAGCTAGCTGTCAACGCCCACATGTGCTTTCAATAACCGAGAAGTTTCCCGAACATGAAGCCGCTGCGTAACTCTTGTGCGTGAAAGTCCTCCAGGGAGGCAGCTGACCGGGGGTTCACAGCCGTGTTTAACCCGCTGAGAGCCGTCTGTGTGTGGCGGAGCCCCCTGAGGTGCTCCGGGCTCAGTGGACAGCAGCGTGTCTGCACCATTCATTCATCTTTGGCCATTTTAGACAACAGCACGACTGTTTTACGCCACAGCTCCTCACTGTATGGACTGTAGGTCTGTGGATCTCGTGGTTTACAGGACAGGATCTGTGCAGAGAGCAAACATCATTAATGTCTGAGTTAACTCGTGTATTTTGGGCTTTATGTGTTATAGTCTTGCTCCTGTCACATGTATTCACTGCAGTATGAAGTCCTTTCACTAGAAGATCTGATGCTCTGTCATGTGTGACTCACACTGACTCAGGCTTTGGGTTTCTGACAGCTGGTCACATAAAACTAGACATTTGAGGATGAATTCAGTCAGGAGCATTTTTCACCAGGCCGGAACAAAAACCATCATATTGTGATCATTTACAATTTTAGTGGGATGCTGATATTTTCTATTTTCAATTTAGAAAAATATGTAACATCATTTTTGCTTCATGTTCCCCTACGTCTGGAGAACATGATTCGTAGGTAGGCACATCTCTAAAACTAAAACTTGGATTTGATTCTCATTATAAAACACACAAATGACTCGTTCTGTCAAAGAACTACTGCAAATGAGAAGCAGAAACCAGCAGACGTTTGAATTTTTTGTCTAAAAATGAAGTCAAATGATTAAAAGACATTTATCTGCATTGAAAATCTGATGTTTTTAGTGTTTTGGGTTTTGTTTTAGCTCATCAGTTTGGACTGACTTTATTTTGACCTTCAATATATAATTATTAGTCAGTTTTTAAGTAGCTTTTATGTACCTCTAGTCATTAGTATATGAACGACCCTGCCTTTGTTTAGGTAATTGGTCTTTATCTGTAATGAACAGCGGCCGTCAGAGCTCTGTGAAGGCCCAGCAGTCGGCTTGGTGTCCATTTGGCAGCAACGTGTGGCCGGAAATCTGATTAGAGGTTTTCAGCCCCATAAGCTCATTTATTGGCTGTAAAGCCATTTTCAAGGAATAACTTGAGCGGCGGCCAAACGCGCGGCGGCGGCGGCTCGCGCTGCACCTGCTATTGTCTCTGAGCAGGACGTCGTCATCACCGGCTTGCATTTTGAAGCTGGTGTGCTGATCTGAGAAGGCTGCAGGCGACGAATTCAGACGTGTTTATTGTTTAATGGTTTGTGTCCCTGCTGAGTTTAACCGTAAACTATTAATTATGAGCCGTGTAGCTGCGGCTAAGAGAGGCAGAAATATTAAACTGACCGTCTGAAAGTGAAGCGCTAAGAGCCGAGCGCCTGCAGGAAACTCAGGACTGCTTCACGTCTAATATTGTCCACTGACCTGCCTGGAATCCTCTGGTGAAATACAAGCAGGTTCAGTGCAGGGCTCGGGTCATGAACTCAGCTGTTTCCATCACCTCCACCCGCCGTCTGCCGGGTCCTCGCACAGCCGAGGGCCTCCGTGCAGCGCCTGCATGTCAGGAAGCAGCTCCGTCTGGTTTCACTGCAGCACTGAGGTTTAGCAGCTTTAAAATCTGTCTGTAGTCTGCATGAACGGAGCCCAGCGGGTCCAGGACTGGTGAAGCTGATCATAATATTAATGTTTAAGGCAAACCAGGTGTTTGTGCTGCAGCTAGCTGCTAGCTTCCTGATGAGTCGTTTGGTCTCTGAAATGTTAGGAAATGTGGATTAGTGCTTCACAGAGCTCAGTGTGACCCAAAGGTACTGGATCTGCTGTCAAATAGGAGGAAAGAAATGAGGAAACATTCATATTAAAAAAAAAACAGCTGGAATCAGAGAATTTAGATGTTGTTTTGTTAAAGTCAGATTATTCAAACTTTATTGTTGCTGCATGAAATTAAGACGAAAGTGCATCTCGTGACAATCTAAATGATCTTTAGTACTCTAGTGTCCTCATCAGTATCCTGTAAATCGGCTCCTACTGATATAAACATAATAAACCGATATCAGCTGATAATATTATTTCCTCTGATCTCTTGAGCTCTGCTGGAATAAAGTGATTTTTTTTTTTTCAATCAAAATTTACAATAAAATAAATTGAGCATTTTTCCTTTTTAGCAGTTTCCATTGTTGTTTTAATCTTTATTTTAGTGAATAGACGCTGATTAAATTAAAGATGTCAGATAACAAAATGTCCACATTTACGAGCCTGATGGCCCAGAGATATCCAGTTTATGGTGCCTGAATCCACACCAGCATGGTTCACAGCTGATGTTTTAATCAGCGGAGCAGCTAGTTGTTGCAGCTTATTTGTTTTATGAACTTGAATGTGCAGCGTCATTCAACTACACCAGCATCAAATCTTATCGTCGTTATACATAGCTGCACATTTAATGAAATCGGCATTCATTTTTTGCAGAGATGGGATGAAACTTAGTCCATTTTTACATTTATTTTTTAAATAATTTTAAATATTTTTTATTACAAATGTTATCCTTTTTAAAAATGTTATTAAATATCTTCTGTTTATTTGGCTGTATTGTAAATTAGTTTTCTATACCTTAGTGTAGCTCTGAGTTTAAAAAAACAAAAACATGTTTGTTGTCTTTGATTGTAGAGAAAACGCAGTGAGATATGAGAGGAAGTTTGTGAGCGATGCTGCTGAATAACAACTGGGCAGAACACCAAGACATGAGCATATCTGGAGGCTGTTTGCAGAAGGAATGTCTAAACGCTAAAATCTTTTTCATGGCTGCTTGAGGCAGAAACGTGAGAAAAACGGTATTAAATGTTGTTTAAAGCAGGATTAAAGACTTGCATTGAGTTTGGCAAGAAGCCTGAAGACAGTCAGCAGTTCAATCAGTCAATGGAAAGACAGTCTGCAGATGTTGTTTGACATTCAAAGTCAGTTTGGTTTGAAAAACTAGTGAAACGATGCCAAAGATTCTCTGTAATGGGATGATTTGCTGCTTTTATTTGGGGTTTTCCCTCAAAGAGGATTTAACCAGAACTGAAATGCTAAAAAACGTAGAAAAAAAACTACATTTATAATTTTTTAATGATTTCCTCAAGCAGAATAGACTTTTTTTTATTTCTCAAATGATCTGAAGGAACTTGTAAAACCTTCTACCGGCTGATATTTGGAGTCCAAAGAGAAGGAAGGTGTGTTTTGGATGTGTTACAGACTCTATAAATCCCTCGTTGCAGCCCTATGTGGTTGTTGAGTGTCTGAATTATGTTGTGTGTGTCGATAACCGTACAGCTGAACACCAACCGTCCAGTCACAGGTTTCTGTAAAGAGCTGCCAAAGTGGAAGTGTGTTTTCCTGCAGGATTCCTTTCTCTGCTTGTTTGTTTTTTTTCCTGCGATACAATCGTCCTCGTTGTTCTCGGCCCCGTTGTGTTGGCAGCCATTTTGTTCGTCATCATCATCAGTCCCTGGCAGCGGCGCAGGAAGCAGGGCGGGGGCGCTAACAAGCCCCCCACGTTATTTACAGGAATCCAACCTCGGCTCTGTTGTTTTATAGCGACGGGATGAAAACGCTGCGGTTCTGTGGGCTTGCTGGGACGTCATGGAAAGAGATGAGGAAGTTTGTGAGTCAGACGCTGCAGTGAGTTTCCTCCTGCAGGGGTCTAAACTCAGCTGTTGACCTCCGACCTCCGGCTCCACCTTCAGACGGTCACATGAAGCGGCCACGTGAGGGCGACGCTGAAAAGTCGACTCTAGTTTTAGGTGCTGACATTTAGCGCTCCTCATGTTTTGTCAGCACTTGAAACAAATTGGTTTCCATCATTCGGTCCAATCAGCGCCCGTCTCATGACGCTCACATCATTCCTGATCCTCATCGTGCTCGTTGTGACGAAAACAGAAGCTGATATTCAGAGTCGGACTCATTTTAAAGGGAAGTTAACACGTGTTAGAGTTCAACCCTCTGAGCAGTTTCTGGCTCTTTTACGATCCCGTCACATTTTTACTCGCTGTAGGATCGTTTTTCGCTGCACCTCTGTGGAAGCAGAAGGAACTAAAAATATCACGTGTTCCCTGAGACACGTGAGGATTCTACATGTCATGAAGCAGGAAAAGTCTGTGATCGGTCATTTTACAAGAACTAACACAAAAAATAACCTTAAATCAAAAAGTACAATATTTGATTTGTTTTTCCAATACCGCTGTAGATGTTTACCTGTTTACATTTTTACAGCCTCTACAAATGTTTTCACTCTGAAAGCTGAATGCGTCCTCCAACAACCTGCTCCTCTGGTCACTGTTTCTGAGCCGTGCTGCATTGATTTATTTATTTCTCTGTGCAAAGCTGCAGACGTGTTTATGGACATCGCTGGATGATTTAATTTAATTTCTATGACAGAGTTTTAGGGAACCAGAGAAAACCTTAGAATGAAATCGCGCCCGCTCGTCAACCAATCAGTCGCGTAGAAAAAAGAAAACACTGCACACTCTCACCGGCGGTCAGTCAGCTTTCTAGGAACCTCAGAAGTCTGTTAATTGTTAATGACCCATGATCAGCTCTCAGCAGCTGGATGTTGTAGCTGTACATCAGATAACATTTAGATCACACCAACATGTGCTTTAGCTTCTGCACCGCCTCTCTTGTGACTGATTGCTGATGGGTCTGCTTCCTCCTGCAGTGGTGGATCTCCTCTACTGGCGCGATGTGAAGACCACCGGCGTGGTGTTCGGCGCCGCCCTGCTGCTGCTGCTCTCGCTGACGGTGTGCAGCATCGTGAGCGTCTGCTCCTACATCGGCCTGGCCCTGCTCTCAGTCACCATCTGCTTCAGGATATACAAAGGCATCCTGCAGGCCATCCAGAAGTCCGATGAGGGACACCCATTCAAGTGAGTACCGGCCCAGAGAGAGGCCAGCGTCTGCTTCGTCTGTCTCAGAAAACGCTTCCTGTTTAGTAAGCTTAATAAGATGTACTGCTTTAGTGTCCTCTTGGGAAAATTTGAGCTTAAACACAACTAAATGTCCATAAACCTGCTCAGAAACACGTCAGAAGTTCCCTCTGAATCGTCTCATTTGAAGTTTTCTCCAGTGTCACATTAATCCTATGAAACAGGAGCTGCAAGTCGCTAAATTTAAAGAGAAAATTCAACCAGACGTGAACCAATCCAGACTGAAAATGAGGCCCGGAGAGAAACGCAGCGTCTACCTGCAGCAGCATAATATTAAGATTAAAGGATGAAACTTTAACGTCTCTCTATTGTCGCATTACTTCAGAAGTACGCCAACATCTTAGTGTTTGAATTAAACCTAGCATTAGCAAAATTAACACTGATATGTTGATTTTCTCTGATGTCTGTCTTAACAGGGCTCTGGGCTGATGTCTGTGTTTTGTGAGAACATGTGAGCTAGGGTTGGGGTTGGGGTGAGCTAGGATGTCCTTTTTGTGAGTGTGTGATGTTGATTGGGTTTATTTGGGGCCTCTTCAGCTGCACAGGAAGTTACTGCGGCAGCTAGTTTGGTTAAAAGTAGGACTTTGTCATCTTCACTGGCCCGGTTAGTTTCTGAAGCGTGAAACAGCCCAGTTAGCTGTTTTTATGTACTAAAGGTGAAGCGGATTATTCTGAAAAAACAAATGAGCAGAGTGAGCAGGAGGCTGGTTGAAGAACGAGTGCTAATCGATTATTAGTCATGATTTTGGCTTCCCAGTAATAAAAAACCTCGACCGACAGCAATACTACAGCCTGTTGGTTTCAACGTTGGTGTATCTGACATTATAATATGTCATCTTTAACCCTTTTTAAACTAATTCTTGAATCAAAGCTGCTGTTTTGTGGAGACTTGCGGCGTCTCTGTTCGTTTCTGCAGCGTGAGGCGTTCAGGGAACACTGGTAAATCGTAGCTTCTGTTGTTGAGCAGTTCAGCAAGTGAGGAGTTTAATCTGTTGACAGGAGTGGTATCGGACGAGACTAGAGACAAATAAACGTGTTTTCAGATCAGAATACTGTACAGATATCAGAATCAGAATCAGAATCAGTTTTATTGCCAAGTAATTTTTACATCACCAGGAATTTGACTTGGTCCATTGGTGCAAAGAAGCAGAAAACAGATACCAAAATAAAATAAAATATTAACAATACCAAAAAAAAGGCAGATGTGAGATAGAGATATCAAGAGCTGAGTCCGTTTTTACAACAAACCAGGAGACGCAGACGTTCAGTAGCTGTGTGCAGTTTGACAACAGATCCAGAATAACGAGGAGGCTCGGGGAGAACAGCAGCACCTTGAACTCCTCACCGTTGTTCTAAAATAGACCGAGGTGTGGGCGTTTGAATCTGGTGACGTATTTATGAATCGATTTGCCCGTTTTTACACAAAAAGCTGACGTGAGGAGGAGAAAAAACTCCAGCAGGAGGTGGTTTCAGCTTTTAGTGCGACGATGGAGGAGGTGGGAAATGACTGGCAGACACCACAGACTGGATCAGAACCTCCTCGTCTCCCCTACAGAGACAGATCTGATCGAACTGATTGAAACTCAGGCGTGCAGGTGTTCAGCTTAGTTTCAAAAAAAGCCCCGAGAAGAGATGGATGACAGATGAAAGGACGTGAAACACTAAAAGTGTGACTCCCAGCTCGTCTGCTTTCATCTGGGATTTAACTCGGCCAATCACGGTGCAGAAATCAATGACCTGATTACTCCTAATTATGAGCTGCAGCTCGAGGCGGCTGCTGACGTCTGGATGTGTGTCAGGCCCCAGGTTAGACGTTCTGCTATCAGCAGCGACAAAAAGGTCACGGTGGCCTAAAAACACACAAACACACATTTAGAACCGACCCGGTGGAGCAGCACCGCTCTGCTCGTCCTGTTGTGAGTCTGTCGGGTTGTGTGTTCGTTCATCCTCTTTTCTGGCCGCTGCACAAAACCCTCTTATTGTGTTTTCACCTGCTCTCGACCTTGCAGCACATCACGGGCTAATTAGCTGCGATTAGCATAAGCCGAGCTCCCAGAGTCACATCACGGCTGATTCCTGCAGATTTCACTGCAAAGAGTCCCGCAATCGGCTTTACGCTCGTTTTATTAAATATTTGGCGCCAGTAATTCAGGAAACACCCAGAATGTGTGTTAATCTTTGGTTTGTGTGACGTTACGAAGGCGTAGTGATCGGTGTACGTCTGGGTTTGGGTCTCTGGTGGTTCAGGTTTCTGCTGTGGTATCGCTTCAGCATCGGGCTTGAAATATTAAAGCAGGTGTCAAATTGAAATCAGAGTTTTGGGCACACGTTAGCAGGATTAGCACATTAGCATCAGACTGTAGCCGCTCTGCTAAGCTAGCGGAGTTGCGTTTAAAGGTGAGGCAGCAGAAGTTGCAATAAACACCACAATCTTAAACGTTTCTCGTTTCTCTGTTAAAATGAAAACCACAAATAACTCACTTTGCTGTCTTTGGTAGGTGCTAGGCTAACGTGGAATGTGTGCGCCTCTTAGCTTGTAGCTAACGCGGCCTGGAGCATCGTAGCGTCTTTCTAAAGTTGGATTAATTTTAAGAAGCTGTTCTAACTGACCAGCAGAGATAGAACCTGCCAAGATTTAACTAGAAGCACAGCCGGAAACACACATTTGGACGTTAGCTTCTTCCACAGCGGCTATGGCTAAAGGCTAACGGCTAACGGCTAACGACTAAGCTAGAAGGCAGCCACAGATTACCTGAGAAATAACGCTTTGAGGGTGGAAAATAAAAGTGATTAAACAGTGAAAGATTAACAACACAGAGGAGAACTCAGGGAGACAAACTGTTATTGATCTCAATCGATCAGGAAACACCTGAGAGCGTCATGAGGCTCTGACGTCATCGCTGCTGTTTCTACTCTAGATGTTTATTTCTGTTATTTACTATCAAAGTGATCCCTGGTTCCTGCTACCACCGACGTTTAATCACATCAGCTTCATTGATTACCAATAATCGATATCTGAGTTAAACTACCCTGAGAACAGGCTCCACTGACCCTCCTCTCCTCCGTCCTCACAGGCAGTACCTGGACCAGGAGGTGGCGCTGTCCGAGGACATGGTCCACAAGTACAGCGACATGGTTCTGGCCAAACTCAACAAGACCATCGGTGAGCTGAGACGCCTGTTCCTGGTTGAAGACCTGGTCGACTCCATCAAGGTGAGGAGGTGTTTCCACTCGGACGCGTGACGTGTTCGGTATACATGTTCCGGGGCCGCTGTGCTTTTTGGAGCCGCGTTAATCAGCGGCGGGTTGATGTCGGTGCCGAGTCCAGACCTGCAGCTGTCAGAAGCCTGTCGTCGCCTCGCCGCCCCCCCGACCCGCCGACCCCGAGTCCAAATACAGATCTGCAGCTCAGCAGGCGCAGAACTCAGCAGAGATTCCCTTAGAGGGTAAAAAGTCTGATTCCTTTAATCCCGTCAGGAGCGAGTCTGAGCCGCGGGAATGTTTGGGCCGATTACATCCGGATATTCTTGTTCTGCTTCTGCCCGCCATCCTCGTCCTGAATGTTTACAGCAGGTCATTAAAACGCCGCCGTGTTTCATCTGCCTCGCGGCCGCAGTCAGACATGACGGCTTTGCTCCACCGGCGGCCATGTTGGCTCAGAGCCGCTGCAGTGTGCATCATTAACGCTGTCGGGTTACATCACAGCGGCGAGATCGCTCACGTTAACGCAGCTTCAGGGGGAATGTGGCTCAACACGAGGTCCTGGTCCCGTTTCAAACCGCAGAACATCACAAACACGTCCAACTGCTGGTACCTTGAGTTCATTTGTTGAGCTGATGAGTAGGAATCTGTCATTTCATAATTAGTGCATCATAAACAGGTTTCTGTTCGTCAGCGTGGACGATTTATGATCTGAAGTGTAAACAGAAGTCAATATTTAAGAGCTGATGAGTGTCAACATGCAGGAAATGATCCTCAGAGGTTCAGCATCACGTCTGCTCTTTGACAAGCTGCAGTTTAAAAGACTGGGATTGATTCAGTGTGTTTACTCTGCAGGAGACGTAATGTACAGGCTGAAGCTCTCCTCAGAGGGAACGCAGCTCGCTCAATAAAACAGGAATTAACTCCACGCAGATGTAGTTAAAGCTGCTGCTACCGCTTCGTTTTCCACCTCATGGTTTGTAGAAAAAATGGAGCTTTTCTGACGCAGAGCGACGTCTTCAAACTGCTCGTTTGGTTTCACAGAAAACAGGAAAAGCAGCAGATCGTCAGCAGAACTGTGACGACGAGTCCGTTTGTCGACTGTTTTAATAATCGATTGATCAGTTTGAGTCTTTTTTTTGAAGAGAAAATGTCTAAATTCTTCTGATTGTTTTGGCTTTTGGGACTAAACAGAAAATAATCATAGTTAAAGGTTTTTGGTATCACTCCATTAAGCTTTGAGTTAATCAGGACGAGTGTTGGTTCGTTTCTTCAGGAGTTAAGGACTAAACTTCATTTCTGTTGCGACTCCAAACCAGAAAAGAGACAAACAGACTTTATGAGCAGCATCACATCACTTATTTAATCGTCAGAAAAGTGTTTTTGTTTTATTCCAGTTAGTAAATAAAACCTCAACCTTTCCACCCAGACGCTGCTCCGGCTGTCAGGATTAGTTTTTCAGTTTTAAATGATGTAGTTAAATAATTCTGGACGACTAACTGAAGGGCGTCACGTTGGTGTCGTTTGGTTTGTGTTTCTCACCCAGACCGGACCAGAACAACCCATTCCTGGTTGCTGAGAGCTGCAGCAGCGACACTAATCACGAGTCTGTCTTTAATAGAAACTAAAACATAATTAATTGGTCTGTGCTCAGTGAACACGTCCTGCAGTTCAGCCTACAAGTCCCACAATTCTCATCGCCTGTTGATCGTTTTTACAGAATCTGGTTTCAACAGACTCTCTGGTTTTTAATATTTTCTACATAAGACGTGTAGAATAAAATGACTTTAATGGAATATCCTGTTTTCAGCTGAGATCTGGTTAAATTTGCCATAAAACCTGAAGCGATGAGAGTTTACGGAGGTGAAAAATCCCCAAATTATTTCTGTTCTTACAGCTTCTGGATCTGGTAACTTGTAGGAATTTCAGCATTTTTTTGTATTTATTTATTTCTCCTCATAAAAAAACAGAAACGTAGAATCATGTTTGTGACCTTTTATTGTGTTTGAGTTATAATAGATCAGTTTTATTTCCTGTAGCGCCTCCTGGTGGTTGATGTGAATGTTTAAACTGCTCAGTAATCATATTGTTGTTATATCAACCTCTTTGTTTATCCATGAATCTGCTTTTCCATGTAAACTCATGTTTCCTAACGAGCTTTGTGCTGCTCTAATTGGTCCTCTCTGCTCCGGCTGCAGTTCGCTGTGTTGATGTGGATCCTGACCTACGTCGGTGCCTTCTTCAACGGCCTCACTATTCTGATTCTGGGTGAGTTTCCCATCATGCACCGGGGCCTGTCGGGGGGAGTTTAGGTCATGAACACGTCTGAGTTTGGCTCCATCTGCTGGTGACGTGAAGAAACGTCCCACCGCATGTCAGACTGATGACACCAGATCAGACCAGCGTTCATTTATTCTACCATCAGCGCTCATGTTTTCCTGCTTGTAGACACGTGTAGAGACACATTTATGTCAGAGATAAACAATCACCTGGTGGCAGGTGTTGGTGCTGAGCTGGTCACAGAGCAGCATCTAGACCCAAAGGTGGCACAAGGAGAGACACAGAAGTCCATCTGAGATCAGATATGAGTCAGACAGGATCTGATAGAAACGGGTCTGGTCATAGTGTTGTTGTTGTTGTTGTTGTTGTTGTTGTTGTTGTTGTTGTTGTTGTGGTGTCGTAGTGAAACTCTTCCTCCTCTTCCTCCTCAGGTCTGATCGGAGTGTTCAGCTGCCCGATCGTTTACGAGAAACACCAGGTAGGAAGCCGCCGTTACCCAGAATGCACCACAAAAGTCGCTGTTTGGTCAAATCAGGAGAATTGTTTGTTTTTAAACCAGCTGGAGAAACGAGTGGAGCCGCCACAGATCCACATGTTTGGGTTCTGTTAGTGGACGTTTCTACGTTTAATTTATTTCTATTAAAGAACAGGAGCCAAGTTCAGCTTTTTGTTCTGGAAGGTTTTAATATAAAGACTTAAAAGGTGATGAAATGTTTTCTGCTTTCTGTTGTTTTGAGGAGTTTTACTGTGAAATGTGATTTAAATCAAAGAGCTGCAGCTGGACAGAGTCACGTTCACAACAGACCGCTGACTTTAAGACTTTAAGCTTTGTTTGTATGTCAGACGTTCAGAAAACGTATTTTTTGTGTTATATGCTCGTCTACGTTTCCACCGTTGGTATTTTGTGTGTGTTGGTCTAAGTCGTGGCTCTTTGTGTGTTCCAGGCCCAGATCGATCACTACCTGGCTCTGGTCAACAACCAGGTCAAAGACGTCGTCGGAAAGTAAGTTTACAGCAAAACACCAGAATCAACCAGAACCAGATGGTTTTACCTGACGTGTTGTAAACGTTTAAAGAACCATGAAATAATGAATTTATCTGCATTAAAATGTAGAAATGACATGAAAAACATAATTTTCTTTAGAAACAGTTTTGTGGGTTTTCAGTGAATCAGCTGAACATAAACTTCCTGCTTCGCTGTTTATTGAATCACCGACTTCTTCCAGAACCTGTTGAAACATCTGAATGCTCTGATTCCAGATTCTGGAACGTTTTCTAGTTTCTATAAACGCTGATCAGTTTATTGATTAATCAGCAGGAAAACAAACAAAACGAGACTCGATGATTCCTGCAGATCCAAAACCGATCGATCGTTTTATTGATCGTTTGTTTTGTAAAATGTCAGAAAATAACGAGAATCGATGGATTCAGAAACGAGTTCAGAGCAAACTGAAGCTGGAACCAGAAACGATGTAAATGATCAATGATCTGTTCCTGAATGTCAATGTTTCCTGTTTCTTTGCTTCTCTTTAGTGAAACTCTCGTTGCTGTTTTCTGACATTTTACAGGCTGAACAGCTCATTGATTAGTTGATCAGATGGCTCTGCTACCTGCTGAGGTGTGCCGTTTGTGTTTCTGTCTCCAGGATCCAGGCGAAGGTTCCCGGCATGAAGCGTAAAGCAGAGTGAAGTTACAGGAAGTCGGCTTGAGAAGGTCCAGATGTGGGATGTTGTGGGGGAGTGTGGGTGAGGGAGGGGGGAGGCGGTGATGGAGGGCCGGGGGAGGCGGAGGAGAGGAGGGGTCTGGCGTGGACGCAGCCCTCCTGACTGTATCTGTCTGAATAATAAAAACACTTTTTTCTTTCCAGTTCAGAATTCCTTTTACGTTCTTGTCCTGTTCTCTGGAAGCAGCTCGTTTCTCCTCCTTTTGTTTTCTCTTTGTTTTTTGTCGCCGAGTGTTTTCGAAGCGTTTGTTTCTGTGAACTCACACAAACTCGCTTCGACCTCGCGTGACCCCTTCCTCTCCCCGCCCCAGTGCATTGTGGGAGGTCGGCGGCTCCTCCAGCCACCGGGTCCGGGCGGGTTTCTCTGTCCTCCTGTTCTGGTTTTTATCTCCCGCTGAGGGTTTTTCGTTCTTCGTCTGCTGAGAAACTCGAGCACTTGTGTTCTCTTTTTTTTTGGTTGTTTTTTTTGGTATGAGTATTCTCGCTGAGTTTAGAGGTATTTTGTGATTTAACTGTCGTGTCCCTGAAGCTGGTTTTTCGCCTCGATGTGACGAACGACGGATTTTGCGAACGACGTCTTTGACTCCCGACGAGGCGGCGGGGGGGCGGGGGGAGGAGGGTGAGGAGAGGGGGAGGGTCGATACTACGTTTAAAAATCTTCATCGCTTCTGAGTAACTCTTAGCTAGAAACCCATCTAGAGAACCTTTCGCCAGACGAATAAACCACATTAACACATTGAGAGTCGTTATTTCCATGTCATCGCAGCTGTCTCGTAGAAAAACTCTGGAAGGAAACACGTTTACATTCATCCACATCAGAAAAACACAAAAAAACTACAAAAAACACACAAAAAAGCTAAAAAAAAAAACATGAAATGGGATTTAAAGAAAACCTAAATAACCATACTGTCTGTGGAGCCGATATCTTAATAAAAGTTGCAGCTCGGTGTGACTTTGGGAAAACCTTCAAGCATTTGTTTGTTATGCAAGTATAATTGTGAATGATAAACTTCATACTTCAATTGTGACGATAAAAAGCTTCCAGCCGGGAGCCGTGTTTGTGGAATGCATTGTGAGATGTAAACAATTATCAATAAAGCTTCTAGACGAAGAAAGTCGACTCCTCGTCTGTCTGCCGACGCCGGCTCGCCTCACGCTGAGCGCTACGGAAGCCCACGGGCGCCAGAAAATACCAAAAAATACAAGATGGTTCAACAGTGAGATGCAGAGTCTGAGTGACGGCAAACTGAGCAGAAACTTTTTTACTTTGGTTCCAATTATATACGCACAGAAGCTCAATTTTTATTTTGTATTGCAGAGTTTCAGAAGTTCTATTTGTAAAGAAAGACTTGATGCTGAGTTGAAATCATGAGCTTATGTTCGTATAAACAAATTTAAGAATCTAAATTATGAGGGTTTTGTGTATTTAAAAAAAAAATCTAAATTATGATGCGCTGTAATTACAAAAAAATGATTTTAAGCTGAGATAAAGTTTTATTTTAAAGAGATTTTGTCAAAGTTTTGAGAAATTTAACAAAAATCTGACAAATTTATTATGAATAAAATATAAATGTAATAATTTGAAGGTACTTAAACAATAAAACAGTGAATAAATAACTAAAATGAAAAAACTAAACTTTCAGAGTTGACATTCCAAGAAAAAGTTGTGATTTATAGACAAAATATAAATTTAATACTAAAAAATTAAAATGAATTTACAGAAATTTGACTTTGATGGTGAGAAAAAGTTGTAATACGTGGGGAAATAAAAACAAATTTAGTTCAATGACTTAGTCAAAAATGCAAATTTTTAAATGTACAAGACCAAATATAAAATGTAGGACAGTTTATAAATACAAAATGTGAAACCTGAATGAGTCAAAATTATGAGATTAGTCACAGTTACAGGATTTTATGTTAAAATTCTGACTGTTTTGCTCCAAAACTATGAAACTGGGTCAAAAATGTGGCTTCAGTCGTGATTAAAGATGGACGCAGTTATTGGATTATATATAAATTAAAAGATACGAGATCAGACTCATGACTGGATTCTCCATTTTGTAGTTTCTGCTTAAAACGTCACAACTTCTCTGACATTTGTTCTTTTTTAAATGTTCCTTTTATTGGCAGAAATGGGCTTCCGTAGCCGTGTCTGAAGTTGGCTTCTCATCCACTTGTTCCTCCTGAAGAACTCTGAACGTTTCCCTCCACATGCGCTCTGCTTCCTGTAATCACTGGTTTTATTTCCCCACTGAAGTCGAGTTTATTAAATATGACCTGAAAATGTTTCTGAAGCAGACGTCACGTCTTCCTGTCACTGACCAACCAGAAGCCAACTTCAGCTCCTTCCTGCAGCTTTCAACAGGTTTTATGTTGACGGACAAATAACTGATATTTAAAGAGTTACATTTTATATTTACAAAAGTCTTCAGTGGCTTTAAAGTTGAATTATTTATTATTTTAATGCTAAATGCAGGCAGGTTGTTTTGTTCCTGTGCAGGTTCTGGGTTCCAGAAGAAGGTTCTGGGTTCAGCTACAGTCACATTAAAAGCTTTAAAGTCAACACGTCATCTGAACTTTTACCTGCAATAAAACCTTCAATAATCTGAAACAGTTAGGAAAGAAAAGAAGAACCTGCACTTGGACTGTTTAATCCAGATGTGTTTGAAAAAGTTCTGGACCTCATTTTAAAGAGAGAAGCAGCATCAGACACCAGAACTTTGTCTTTAAATTCAGAAAACACAACACAACAGGAGGTTTGTTGCTGATTTCTCTCTGTTTGCATCACATCAGACCAGATGTAAGTAAAATCAGTTTCAAAGCTTTTTCTGCGTCCATTGGATCAGATCCGGATCAGAACCAGACGCCTCCTGATGCTGCTGGACCAGAAGCTGAACATCTAAGACCAGAAGCAGAACTGAATTCAGAAGGTAAAGATCCAGTGTTCAGATGGTGAGAGACGACGGAACTGAAACCCCCGAAGAAATCTGACTTTTCTACTTTGCAGCGATTTCCTGAAAAGCAGCTGATGCTCTTCAGTAAATTACAGATCTGCTGCTTTTACAGCCTCGATGAAAGTCCTTCATCCCTCTGGCAAGTT
>NW_007580155.1:2518-5370 GCF_000690725.1 Stegastes partitus | reverse complement strand
CCACCGTGCTTCACAGTGGGGTAGGTGTGTTTGTGATGATGTGCACAAAATGTAATTTGAACATTCAGCTTCCTGTTTAGCATTTAACATCAACAGTTGTGCTCAGGTGTGTAAGTCATAACTTATATGATTCCAGTTGTGTTGTCAGTATGTGTTATTACTGTTTATTTGCATATTTAAATGCTAAACAAGGTCTCGGAAGCAACAACTCCTCTGAAGAACACCATGAGATGCAGCTGAGAGCTTCAGAAACAAGTAAGTTGATTCTTCCGTGGATATTTTTTGGTTGTTCGTTTAGTTGAAAACACGTTGAACTGTAGCTGACGCGTTCCAGCAGATTCACCATCGATCATCTGCAGTTTGTTTCAGCTAATGAACATGAGTCACGTTGCAGGAGTGGACTGACCGTCTGGCACACCGGGCACTGTCCCGGTGGGCCGGTGTCTAGTGGGGGCTGGTCAGCGTTGTTGGCCGGCCAGTTATGTGACCTATTGTCCAGTTGTGTGGCTGACTGGCCACCGCAGCCCATCAACACAGGTCATAGGGTTAACTGTCAGTCAGGGCCTGTCAATCACCCAGCTGCTGAATGGGCGGGACTTGCAGAGTGAGCCCAGGTGAGGTGAGGAGTCTGACATGGAGAAACGCCCCAGTGGCGCTGAAAAGCAAAGAATGAACTTAATGAAAGCACAGGAAGCAGAGGCCTCCAAACGCACCAAAGTAACTCAGCTGTTTGGTCCAGCAGCAGCAGCATCTGATAGCAGAGGGCAGCCCAGGCCTGGTCCTGGTCCTGGTCCTGGTCCTGGTCCTGATCCTGATCCTGATCCTGATCCTGGTCCTGGTCCTGGTCCTGGTCCTGGTCCTGATCCTGGTCCTGGTCCTGGTCCTGGCCCCCCTGGCTTCAGGCTGCTGACTGCAACGTCAACAGCAGCAGGAGCAAGAGGAGCTGGAGACACAACAGGTGATGGACAGTGTGCCTGTGGAGGTGCTGGCAGGACAGATCTGTCAGCAGCGACGCTAGCTGACAGAGAGCTACATGTTAAAGACACACTCACGTGTTTGCATGCAGACACACTACGCATGTGTCACTGTGCCTGTTAATGTCATGGAGCTAACATGCCTGTTGCTATGCTAGGCCATGTGCAGTTTGGGAGTCACTGAGCCGTGCTGAACATATCTGTTAGCAGTCATGTCTCTGCTGCTGCTGATGCTGTCAGTCTCAAATATCTCATTATAAATATATTCATGATCTTATCTGTAGATACACACTCACTGGCCACTGCTAGTTTTTGTTGCCATTGTTCTGGATCATTGTGATCAGTGTGTATTATTGAGGCCATCGTGGATGCTGGGGTGACTTGAGTGCATTATATTGAGCTGTGTGTTCCTTATACCTCTAATTCATTAACATACATTAATGGGGACAAAACATTAGGAACACTTTTCAATATATTGCTCTCCAGTGTGCCGCCACCACCCATTACAACCTCAGTAATAAACTACAAGTAAAACTACAACGTAAACGCAACCTGAACATGTAAAGCTTTGTTCATGTGGGATGTAGGGCAGAGCTGACGTGTTGGACTGCATTAGACTGGACAGGTGTACCTGGACAGGTGTACCTGGACAGGTGTACCTGGACAGGTGTACCTAATGAAGTGGTCAGTGAGGGTATCTGTATAGAGCCTGGCAAAAAAGTTGTAATGCTAAATCAGGTTTCTGTGTGATTCCAAAACATTGGTTTTCACTCATTTTGAGAATGGCTTCGTTTTTAATCTTTTGTATCTGAGCTATTTCCTCCTCCAGTAATACCCTCTCTTCCTGTGTCCGGCTCAGCCTGGTTCAGGGCGAGTCAGCCCAAGAACTCGAGGGAGAGAGCCGGCCCAAGACATCAAGCCAAAGCACAGAACGGCCACCACCACGCCTCGCATCAGAGCTTCGGGCCAAAGAGCCTTTTGGATTTGGTGAGTACACAACCTGTGGTCCAGTAGGTGTCACTACAGCAGTAAAAGCAGAGCACAGGTATGCAGGTCGTGTAGCTGCTCGACTGGATCGCAATTTTTTTCCAACTTGTCAACGAGTTTGTAGAGGTCTCTGAAGTCTTGTTTTGTTTTGTCAGTTTTTGTCCTTGCATTCAAAGATCAGTGCTTGATTCAGTCAGCTGATACTGTTGTGGGCCGGTCCGGTCCAGGGCTGGATTTTTGCCCCAGTCCAGCCCTGCTCGTAGCCGAGTATTCTTCAGTTGTGGTTGTGGTTTTACTTTAAGTACAGCACTGATGTGAGCATTTCCTCGGTTTTGCTGCCACAACAGAAGCCGGATGCTGATCATCATAAAACATTTCATCAGTTTGTATTCAGCCCCCTGAAGAACAATAACTGCAGAGGAAGCTGTTAAAACGACCATTTAAAGATCAGTATCTTATTAAAAAAAAGGAGGAACGAGGCTGAACGATGTCTCTGTTATAAGTCAGCACATTCACTGATATAAAGAAACCACAGTGAAACTCTGAGCCGTCCAGTAACAGTTGATTTAAAGTCATTTACTTGCAGCCCAGAGACAAAGACAAGTCCTGCAGATGGATTGTTCTGTCCGCATTTTGTCCGTAATAAAGTACAAATTGTACGGTTCAGAATGAAGTTGGTGAAGATCTCTGCTCACGCTTTACGCATCGGCTTTTATAAGAGTGCTGAGGGAGGTGAAGGGAAGAGAAAGGGCAGGTCAGGAGGAAGTCACAGTTCAGTCTGTCTGTGATTTAAATGGCTTTCAGTCATCAGTCATCAGGGGATTCAGCTCCACATCACACTGTCAGCATCCAGCAAACTGTCTGACAGAATGCACCTGAATCATTATGTGC
>NW_007580155.1:0-1076 GCF_000690725.1 Stegastes partitus | reverse complement strand
CTGCACGGGGAGAACATGGAGACTCCACGCAGGAAGATCCCGGGTGTCCTCACCGGGACGTGAACCGGCGACCTTCTAGCTGTGAGGCCACGTTGCTAACCAGCGAGGCATTATGATGGATTTAATAGGATTTAAATCCTCCCACCTACTTTATACTTTGTATGTTACCTGTGATGGAGCCCCAGGATCAACAACAGGACGGGGAACCAGTTACATTAATCCAGTGATGTTGTATAGTTCCTGTCAAGAGCACAGAGAGTTTGGCAGTGAGTCCACAGGGATCATTTTGCAAATGTAAAATATTAAATTCTTCCAAGACTTGAATCAGAACCTATAGAACAGGAAGCCACGTGGCTCTTTAACCAAAATACGTCCCCTTTACTGAATGGGTGTTGGTGGTTGGTGGTGTGGTTGTGTTTGGCTAAAGCATGAAAATATCACAGACAGGTTTATTGATAATCCACAAATTACAATATCTTAAATGAATAGCTGAGCTGAGGATATGCAGAATTACACAGTGTGTGGTGTGAACAACTTGAAATGTGCAAAGGATGATAATGATCCTGTTTGAAAGCTTTCTAATGTGATGCATTGAGTCTGAGTGCATCGACGCTCTAAGCTGCTGCTGTGCTTTTTCTGCTGCAGAAAGCCAAAATGTCTGCCACCTTTCTAAAACAGTGATGCATCCTGGGATGTTTTTTAATGCAGAGTCATGTCAAAGTTGCGTACTTCAGTGTTTTCAAATGTTTTTCTGACTGTGTAACTTACAGAGGCGCTCAGCGCTAAGACCAGAGTCAGGTTCACTACGACGTGTTTCATTAGGGAACCATCTCTCCAAATCTGTGGAGAAAAGACAAACATGAGTATTACTGTGGATGCAAACAGGAAACAGCAGGATATCAGACGTTCAGATATGTAGCAGCTAGAAGCTACCCAGTTAAACTTGATCCTACTCCGCCTCAGACATTATTTCAGGTTTTGGATTTTCTTTGGTCATTTTGTTCTGTTTTTCTAATTGCGTATTTTATTTTCTCTTTTGCCTTTATGACACTGTGGCATGTCTGAAATAAATCAGA
>NW_007580154.1:12744-50544 GCF_000690725.1 Stegastes partitus | reverse complement strand
TGCTACTGAGGCTCTTATTTGAGTCTTAAATTTACATTTTTGAGTTATAATTTTGCGCTGAACCTTGGTGCTTCGTGCCTCGTGGGCTAAACTTACTGCATCATTCTCGACAGGCGCTAGAATCTGGCACCATTTGAATCTTTTTCACCCTTTAAGAGGTTGTCAAGTCGAGGTTATAACTGTAATAGATGGTACTTGTGGAAAGAAGAAAGTCCTCCAGTGCAACATTGGCTAACCTCACACTGATTGGTTGATTAATGGCTCGGGGAAATGAGGATCCTAAACGAGCCCCCATTATGTCAGCTAACTGGTTTGCTAGTTATTGAGAAGCGAACACCTGCTGAGAAATGATTAGAACCAGTCTTGTGACTTCAGTTGTTTTTTAGCGCACAGAACCATGAAATAAAACCACTTTTCTCTGTAAAAGTAGGTTTTCCAGGCTGTTGCTTGTTTTTACACAAAGTTTACAGGAGGTCAACTCAGGTCATTTGTCCGAGGGTCAGTCAATAAGCCCTGGATGTGGCTTCTGACCTCGGATGAATATATACAAACAAATAAATTCACAGAGACAGTGACAAGAGGTAAACGATGTTTCATGCATGAAATGTAGCTTGGACAGATGGTGCTGGATTCATTAAAGGCTAAAAGGTCAGAGCATGAGAGGGGATGAAGGGATGGTGGCCACGGCAGGAGAGAAGAAGGAGGAGGAAACATGAGAAGAAGCGCTCAGACTAGTTTGTTCTGCCTTTCACTCCACTCCAACTGTCATCTTCCTTTAGCCAGGATTGTCTTTTACTTTCTGTTATGTCACAGCCTCTTTTCTGCCTTTCTTCCTCCATCATTATCTCTCGCCATCTCTCCCTCTCCTCTCTCTCTCGCCTCTGCCTTAGAAAGAGACGATCCAGAAATAAGGCCATAAATAAGAAATCAACGGCGTTTTCTGTCCCACCACATTACAGGCTTTTGATGTATGCTTTCTGCAGTAGTATTACTCACCGGCTTCAAATCAATGCTCTAATCTTTCCCCCTGCCAGATTGATTTCAGCGGCGGCGACAACAGCGCAGAGAGGTGCAGAACAGATCTGTACACTGTAAGCCATTTTCAAAATACTAGCAAACGAGTGTCATATAGGGACAGCTGCTTAGGTAGATTAAGTAAGACGGCAGATATCACGTTGGCACAGAGGCGTGAAAGCGCCGTATATCTGATTTCTAGTTTTTGTGCATCTTAAAGTCTCCTAAATCCTGCTGATCCAGCCTTAACACTGCAGGCAAACACGCAGCTTAAATACAGGTCAGGGTCCTGCATTAGTTCAGTGTTAAAAACCACTTTAAAATTAATTTACAGGCTGCTGCTGGGAAACTAAATACAGACATCTGAATTAGAGGCTGCCTTGTATGAGCTTGTTTAATAATGAACCCCACATATACATGCTTTTTTGTTGCTGTACACATACTTTTATATATATAATGTTGATTCTTACTTACTGACAGTTATTTAGTCTTTGACCCCCATTTCTAGTCTTATTCTGAGCAGCTCTGAACCCTCAAGGCGTCACATTTTCACTCACTGTGGGCTCGTGTTCACTATAATATGAAGTCCTGCAATTTCTATCAAGACAGCAAAGTCATGACATAAAGTAGAGAGAAGTCAAATGTCTTTCTTTGCAGTATGACAGGGTTTAATGCCGTGAATCATAAAATTACTGTATTATTTATTTATTTATTTATTTATTTAATTTGGGAAAAAAAAACAAAAAAAAAACCCTGAAATTAGCACGCCAGCATGTTCTCCAGGTGTCCACAGGCAGGTGCTACCAGTTCAGGGGGAAGTGGGAGCTTTACATGCTACAAAAACTGTACTTTTTACTTCCGTTGTTGTTTTTCAGTTCTGTTCTGTATTAAACACGTCCTGCAGTTTAGTCGAGTTCAACGGAAAAGTCCCCGAATCTGCTTCACGTGACTGTTGGTCACAACTGAGTCAGTCACTGCTTCTCGGTTTCATCAAGGAGCACCGAACTTTATTTAAAATCTGGTACAAGAGAGCTCCTCCGTCCCAAAGAGCTCACAGGCGGTCAGCAGTCTGGTCAGCAGTCCAGCTGCAGGCAGCAGGACAACCAGACGGCATTTTTACTTTGCTGCAGGTGGAGGATTTAAGATCGGCTTTTTATTTCATAAATACAAGGAGGATTCAAATAGATATTTATAATTTTATTTAAAGGTAACCTTCAACCCAGCGTCTTTTTTTGTTGTTGTTGGAATTAAAAATGTTTTTGTTGCAGAAATAAAATTTCGTTTTCTCTGCAGTAGTTCATTGATTTCATAAATGCAACACACTAGTTTTTTTATACATAGCATAAAGGTAAAAACCATCCATTATCTGTACACCGCTTAATCCTCACGAGGGTCACAGGGGGGCTGGAGTCTATCCCAGCTGACTTAGGGCGAAGGCAGGGGACACCCTGGACAGGTCGGCAGTCTATTGCAGGGCTAAAGGCAAAAACCATATATGCATTTTAGATTTCAAAGGGGTTTTGTGGCTCCCGGTGTTTTCTTTTCCATGGGAAACGGGTCCAAATGGCTCTTGGAGTGTTTAAGGCTGCCGACCCCTGCGATAGATAAAGCACCACTGAAGTTTGCAGGACTCCTACATTTGTTTCCAATGTGGCAGCAGCATTTTTTTCAGCTTTATTAAAGAAAAAAAATACATCACAACAGACACAGCAGCACCATCATCTCCTCCATCACCTGAGAGTTCTCAGTAATTACAGCAGGATGCCTCCAATCCATCAGAAAATGATATAGTGACGTTAACGAGCTACGTGTGTCATCTTGTGGATGTGAGAGGCCTGAGTGGGAGCGCTGACCCTGTAACCAGGTCTCTGGCAGGCTGCCCTCCACTCTCAGGCCAGCCTCGGCCGGGCTGACCTCCAACACTCAACCTTTGAGGGCCTGAGGAGTGTGTGTGCACGGCGGTGTGAGTGATGTGTGCCACTGAGTGGATGAACCTGGTACTGAGTTTATCATCCGAGAGTCTGCTCACTAACTGGAGGCAGACTGGAGGCTCGCTGGCCAGGAATGAAGCAGGTCAGCTGGAACACAGAGAGACGGACGGAGCGCACACTGACCTTTACTTTATCCTTATTTTATTTTATTTTTAGACAGCTTTTGTTTTCACAGCACATTTCAGATACAAAGGCATAAAATAAAAATGCTGCAAGACATCAGACTTGGATTTAAACTGAAATCTGCATTCTCCTCACTTTTAGTGTCATTAATATAATGACATCAGCGCTTCAACATTCACATGTTTTGTTTTTCATAACGTGGTTTTTATTGCAGGATTTTAATTGAAGCTGTCTGTACATTTAAACTACGCACTCTTACAGGTTTATAATCTTATTTCAGGAGTCACTAGAATATGTTTACTAGAGCTCAACAAATACTCAAAATATTTTTTAAATCACAATATGAACAATATTCACTTTGCAGGAGCTGAACATTTTTACTAAAAGTTAAATATTCAACGTGCCTATAGATCCTATTCTCCAAACATAAGAGATGCTTGTTTAGTGCAGAATGCAGCAAAAATCTGCTCATTATGTCACTTTTTTTGTTTTATTTATTTGTTTTTGATGGAAAATTAAAGTAAAAATTACCATTCCCACCAAAATCGTGACAATATCCATCAATAATATTAAAATCTTTTTTGCATATCTTCCTGCAATAATTTTTACATGCTTTAATGTTCAAAAAACATCTTATTTTTCTTTTACTGCACGTTGCTGCGGCATCTCAACAAACGTTCCATTTTCGCTGCCGTCTCTTTAAGGCCCCCTCCTGCTCTGATTGGTCAGCCGGCCCAACAAAGGTGATGCAACGTTGGTTATGTGTCACGACCAAAGGTGTGTGAGTGTAGCTGGAGAGACAAAGCCCTGTTTAGGAAATGATGGCCGACTGTGAGTAAACTGCTCCTTCTTTGTCTGAAGATGTGTCACAGCAGCTGCTGGGCAGGTGTTACGTAAATGCATCACATGATGATCAGTGACAGAAGAAAAGCCGGACTTTAAACAAGAATCTCAGACATGTAAGGAGTTTTCTGTGGGTGAGAATTCCTGCCATCGGCGTGGACGTTGGGTTTGGTAGGTTTGCAGAAAAACTATAACATGCGAAAGGGAGAAACCCAAAAAGCATCTTTAAATGTGACCTTCAGAAGCACCTGTCGTTGTTTCCTGCTCAGCTGGAAAACTCAGCTTTCACCTGAAAACCTGAACAAGAGTGAATTAGCAAAGTACAGAACCCCGGAAGGGACATGGAGAAAGAAAAACAACAGGTAGAGGGGGAAAACACTAGAGGTATCTTTAGGAGATCTCGCAAAACTTTTGTGAGATCTCGCAAAAGTCAAATCAATCTTATTGGATGTTTAGTGAAACTGTGCCTCTCGCTAAGCACCGCTCCAATGTCTTTATGTTTCAGGCCGATTTCAAAATAAAACTCAATAAATCTCTCGTATGGGTGGGTGTCCTGCCAACAAAGACCCAGACGTATATACACCAGTAGTTCTCTTCTTCTTCTATTGATTTTGCGGTTGGCATCCAACATTCAGGTGCTTTACCGCCACCTGCTGGACTGGAGTTACCTAAAGTTTTGCAAGATCTCGTAAAAGATACCTCTATTTGTTTTTTTTTCTCTCCCTGTTTTTTTTTCTGTCTCCATGTGCCTTCCAGGGCTTCGTAGCAAAGTCATGTTTTAGTGTCTGGTGCTTTTGGGTGTTGACATGTCTATGAAAGGACACCAGGAAGTAGCCATAGCTGCTTCCTCAAGGCCAACATGGGCAAAAGAAAATATTCTGCCTTCTCTCCTGCTATATGTGATTAAGCTAACGTTCATCCATATAAATGAATGTATTTAGCACCCTAAGTAGTGTTTCAGATTCACTTGAATGCCTTCTGGCAAGGTGTTGCTTCAACAGTCGAGGTGATAACCGACTGATAGATTTTTTCCTCTCATGGCTGGTAGATTCATAATGCTGTATATTTACTAAACAGAAGTGCTCCTGATCGGATTCCAGCTGGGAGTTTTGTCTGCATGTTACGGCGTCCTCTTTTCCACTTTGTTTCCTGACTGCTTCTGATCCAGGGAAGGCCAAAAAAAAAAAGTTGGAAAAATTAAAAAATAAAAGCAGGAAACTCAATAGAAAACTAAGAGAGAGCTCAAAATGAAAGCCAGGCAGAAACCGGTCTGTTTCTCGTTTTCTACAGAGAATAGAAAAGACAAAAGAGATCCATCCAGCTCCGTGTCTCGCTGGGTGTCAAATCTTCTTAATGTGTGAATGAATGTCGCTCAGATTAAGCCATGCGTGTGATGTCCTCGACGGGTTCCAATTATACCGCGGCCCTGAGAAGCACAAAGCTGCTGCGTTTCCTCTGAGGCTGATACAGTCGAGGTGGAGAGCACGGGGATCGATATGTCGATAGTCCTGGCTGTTTATACACAGTCATATGTTAGCATATAATGATGTTATACGCCCAACAAAAGCCGAGTCGAAGCCGTGCCAAGTGCTCTACCTGCTGGGAGAGTGGCTGAATCAGTGGCAGTGATCTGTTTGCATCAGGATGACAGACACTCCAGCGTGAGAGCAGAGCCAGGCAGACACTCTCTGTGATTTGGATGGTGCTTCTCAGTGTGGGGTGCCAGAACAAGCGTCGCAGCCAAAGGTGTCCCAGTTATTTATTCCCCCCACGAGACAGCTGTTGTCTAATCAGTATGAAGCCCGCAACATGTCGGCGTCGATAGGCTCCGGCTCCTCCTGACCCTCAAGGAAAGTGCATGGAAAGAAAATGTAATGATAATAATGATGTGATAATAGAAGCAACAGAATGTAGGTATTGAGCTTTGTCACACAGCAAAAAGTGAAAAGTTATGCAAAGTTTTCTGGTGGATTATTCTGAAAACTGGTCAACACATTCAGAAAAAGGTCACATAGGAGCAGATTTATGCAGCAATGAGATCAATGTGGACAGAAAACTAGCATCTTTAAAAAACAACAAACAAAGTAGTTTTACCGTGTTTACCAGCTTTACTGATGAACTCCACAGATGTTTTATTAATATAAAAGATTCTGCTTTAATAGAGTCGAGTGGTGATGTGATACGTCTCCAGATGGACAGCAGGACTTTTTGGCCGACGCTGCTCCGTTTACGGACGTGTTTTATTGGCTAAGATGTGAAACACAAGGCGAGTTTGAATTACAGTTAAGAAGACAGATATTATTATTTTTCCAGATTCTCAGGCTGACAGTAAACTTGGTATTCGAGCTGCATGATGTGTAAATTCAGCCTCGTCAAATAAAACTTTGAAATGTAACGGCTCCACTGATAGAAAATAGTCCGTGTAGATTGAAACATTTGGTTGAAACTTGGGGAGATCTGACATTAGAACGCCTCATGTCAGTCTTATCAGTCACATTCATGTCTGAGCTGCCGTTCTGCAGCAACTGAATGGAGACGAGAGGCTTCATGTGCACAAGGCTGCATCCACCCGACTAGTTTCTACCAAACTTGCACGAGGCGTTTAGGGAACATCCGTAAATTCTAGTGTCTTTTGATAAGTTCAGCACATGAGGAGTTTTGAGAACAATTTTATTTTCTAATTCAGGTAGAGAATAGCTTTATATTAAGTCTTTTTTGGATGGAGAGGAATGTGAATGAATGAAATATTTATTTTAAACAAAAATAAAAAATAAAAACAAAAAAACCACAAGGGGATAAACATGTACAAACATGAGTTGGAAGAGGAGCAGGAAGAAGTATAATCACCCTATGAGTCATTACAATATTACATGTTCCTTTATGTAATAAGTGGACTTAATATTTCTTCAGGATAAATATGTCATTTGCTAATAGATTGTTATAGTCATGTATATTACCAATATAAGTATATTGCAACAGTACACTACTTACATCTATGTTTAGGCCTACGTACATACACATATTAATAAGTAATGGATTTAATATACAATAATATATGATATATAATAATATTTAGTCACCCTCAGTATGATATATGTGATCCCTACTTATTAATCATAAACAAATAACAGCTATGGAGGTACAACTATAGATGTATGTACAAGATTTATATCGTATATGATAACAGTGCTGCACAACGTGAACATCGTTTATTTAAAAGTGAAAAGGCAAAAAATGAGTTTTTATTTCTAAAATCAATAAATAATTGTCATAAATTGACTAATTGTGAACTTAAATCAAAATATCTGTCATTACATTCACCATGTCTTTTTAATTTCACTTAATTATTAAATCATTAATATCTCAAATAGCACACTGATAATACTGTTACAGTAAATGTAAGGAAAGCACATCATATCTGCTTTCTTTCACTATACTGAAACCTGTAGACGTTCATCTAACGGCCTAATGACGGACGTGATGCAGCCGTCACCTCTGAAGCTTCGCTCTGAGCTCATTCACTGCTCCAGGGAGAATATTGTGGGTCGACATCACTGCAGTCCTCTTTTACAGCTCTGCAGTCTTCAGTCCCACTCTGTAAGACCCTTAAATCAAACTTTAGGATCATTACACACTTTTCCCAGGGGATACTACTCATTAGCCTTTTCCTGGAGATTTCCAGCTTATCTCTCTGTTCTCGTTGGTTCTGGTCGAGAGTCAGGGGCAGCTGGCATCAGAACTCTGCCGTTAATACTTTTTAACGGGTTATTCTTTGGTTACGTCACTGCTGGGGCTGAGTTTCCTGTTTGTCTTCTGACTCTAAGCAGCCAGAAGCATCAGTGCTGTGGACAGAAGGTGAATTTAGCCGAATCTGATCCAAAAGCATGATTGTTTTATCGCGCCGCGCAGAATCAATCAGCAGCAGTAAAGTGATGCTCGTCATTATCGACAGTGAAGAACACGAGGACCAGAGACTCAAGACTTCTGCCTCCTCTTAGATCAGTGGAGTCTCTCTTCCAGCCTTCATCTGAGAGGAGACTAAAAGAGAGCTCCGTTCAGAGCAGACTTCATATTCCTGCTTTTTACAAAACTCTATTCAAAACAGCGCATGAATCCGATGACTCTGGTTTTGCTTTGTGCGTACGGGGAAAACTTCGCTTTGTACAAATGCTTTTGTATCTGAATGTGGCAGCGTGTGATGGTTTTATGAAACTAAAACCAGGAGAAGCAGATAAAAGCAGTTTTGATTCAGTTCTTTCACGACTCTGAACTTTCTCCTGCTGAAAATGTTGTAATTTGCTGATAAGTAATTGGAATAAACAGTTTAAACTGACAGGAAGCCACGACAGAAACACACAGTTTAAACCAGTTACTGCCAGTTTAGTCATTCTGATGTGGATGGATGTCTTTACAGAAGCTAGCGTGGATGCATGTAGTTGATATTTATAATATGTACACAGCTTTTTGTGGAACATTTTTCTATCTATTAATCATTACTCATCGACTATTTTGCCTTTCAGTTGATTGAAACAATTAATTTTTGCCACTAATTCCCATTAATTTTATTTTGACCACCTGTACGTCACTGTGTGATGCAGCGCAGTACGAAATTGAAGGTTTTCAAAGCAAACAGATCTACGTAGCACAGCTCCTGTGTGTGTTTTGTTGTTGTTGTCTCTTTTATGGTGGTCATTTGAAGCACTGCTGTGTTGTTTAAACTGAGTCGGACTCGCTGTAGCACTGACTGGAGGCGAGAATGAATCATAAAGCAGCGTTTACGTAGTGACACGGAGGATAAACATCGGTTACAGTAAATGGTTTGCATTTATATAGCTGCCTTAGTGGTCCTCAAAGCGCTTTACGATGTTTTCTCATTCATACACTAATGGCGACATGCAAGGCGCCGCCTGCCATTGGGAGCAACTTCAGGTTCAGCATCTTGCCCAAGGACACTTCAGCTGTGGAGGGGGATGGAACCACCACCTTGTGATTAGAGGAAAACAGTGACTTCAAGCATCAGGAGAAACATTTTAAACCCATCGATGTCAACACATTTTCATTGTAGATAGACTAACCATGGCTGCTCTAAACACGCTGCAAAAACGAAATATAAAAATCTGATTCACATATGAGCAAAAAGAAAACTCTGATTTGGGCCTTTAATGCCTCCAGTGACTATAAGAGACTCTCATACTCTGAGAGTGGTTGAATGAGTCCCACAGTCCCACTTAGGCCCGTTTTCACCAGCCACCACTGTCAACAATGATCTTTTATATACAGCGAGTCTCTGTTGGTTTTTAAGCTGGGATATAGAGGTAAACAGGTAATTTATATGCAGTTTATTTTGTCTTAACTTTGAATGTCAGAATGTATCTACAGACTCCCTTGAGGAATAGGGCCTTGTAAGTCTTTGGAAAAGTCTTTGAAACTCCTCAAGCACCAAACGCTGTGGCTGTTTACCTGCAGGTTTCCTGTGTGCTTAATTACAAGACAAATCATATCGACAGCTAACGAGACCTGACAGGATGTTTTCTGCTTACCTTGGAATGGTGATCAACACTAACTTAAACTATGAGATTATTAAAAACACGTTTGTTTTGGCTGCGTTTCTACAGATGACAGCAGAAGCCATTCTCCGCCTGGTCAACGACCCCGTGCTGCCGTTCTACCCTCTGGACATCGCCCTGGACGTTCAAAACAAACTCAAAGGTAACACCGATGATGGCATCATGCTAGTGGTGGTGGAGATGGTGAAATGCGGTGGTATGGAGGGATTATGGTGTAGTCCAGGTGCCCTGTACACCACCAACCAGCAACGGGGTAGACGGACAAAGTCAGCTACGAACAGATGGGTGTAGTGATGTGTTTTAAAGCTAAGGAGTGAGGGTTTGGAAGACCAAAGCAGAGCTAAAAGAAAGGACATTTCAATTGCATGTGCTATCTGCTGGCTATCTGAATAAACAGAAAACCCACTGCTGCTTCTTCAAATCGACTTTATATTGTGAGAAAGAGGAAAGAGTTAAAGCCCTGCTGGTTACAACCTTTTTCAAATTGACTGACTGAAGTAATTGCTGAGATCTCAAAGTGGTATTCCTACAACAAAAGTTCCAGTTTAGCAAGAAACACAAAGACCAGACGGTCATTCATGTTGAAAACAAGCCGGCAGTCTTGCCAGATTAACAACCACTTTATATGGAGGTAAACCAGAAGTTCGTCAACTCGCTGCACTCAAGAAACTGTGGTCAAACTGCACAATGACCCGCTGGGGCTGTAATGTTGGGGTTTGTTTTCCACATGTGATCATCTGTTTGTTGCAGGAGCTGATTTACTTCACAAGAAGTCCCATCAAAAACTCTTAAAGTGCTGATGGTTCGTGTCATTTACAGTTGCTCCTATCAAACATACCAGACGTTGTGGTTCCTAAAGCGGAAAAATGCAAGAAATTGACATAAAATGCTGGAAAAATGTCTTGTCAACCTCGGTCCATGTGTCTGCAAGAGGTGAAGCCTTTTTGCCACAAGCATTTATGTACAAGTACAAGGTAGTTGCTTATATCTACTGCTTCAATAGCAGCCAAGTTATGATGCAATCATGTCCAGCATTGTTGGACTTTGCTGTTTAAATCTTCCTCTCATAATATCATCCGGACCACCACGACGCTGGCTTTCCTCCATATCTCCTATTCTGCTTTTCACTTCCTGCCCTTCATCTGAGTTTTGAATATCATCGGGGATCATAGATTCTCTCTTCCAACCTTCATTTGAGAGGAGAACATCGGTGGACGAAAAAAAAAAAAAAAACCCAGATCAGCTCGACTTCAGTTAGAGATCTGCTTTTCCTGCTGGGACGAGCCAGAATAGTTTCCCGAGTACAGCCGATAGAAGCCAAGGCCAGAGCTGAATAACTGTTAGTTTTCCTTGAAGGCGAAGTCTAGAGGTAGCAATAGTTCTAGCTGATGCTCCGTCTTTTCTGGCACAGAGGATCTGTAGTTCACTTTGCAGCCAGAGTGAGATCAGGAAGATTCTACAGTTGTCTGTGTGTTTCTTGCTGGCAAGCGCAGGCAGCATCCATCACTTCAGTAACACAACTTTCTGTGCAATGTTTTGAGGCCGACAGTTTTTACTGTGACGCAGCTGCATTCGGTACGAGAGGAAGATGCAAAGATGTGTGTGTGTGTTGTTGTGGAGTGTATATTAGGGATTCCTGCTCAGGCTGCGTCGCTGGTCAGCGGAGATGAGTTATGTCTCTGCATAAAGTCCACGACAGCATCAGCGGCTGAACAGAGACACACACTGCAGTATTCTGTCCAGCATCCGAGACTCAAGATGCTCAGCTGCTCAAATCAAATAGCACTGTTTAAACTCTGCAGAATCACATGGGCACACACACATTTGTACTCCTTAACAACCAGTTTTTAACCCTCAAGCAGCTCTCTGTAAAGCCAGAACAGGTCAAAATGTCCTCCCTCCCCAAGGTCTGAAGCTCAGATTTGCTCTTACCGAGGCAGACTTGCAGACGAACCAACAAGCGTATTGAGTGTTGGTTTATTTATTGAGCTGAACACATTAAGCTTTTCTCCAGTGACTCCACAGCAGAGCTCGACCCTGTTTCCCAGTAATTCCGTTCCCATACAGCTAAACTGCATTCTTATTTACAGTACGTTATGAAAGAAGCCTGTTTTCTCCTGTAAAGCTGAGACTGTGACGTGCTGGGAAAGGCTTTCAGTTTGCAGGGCCAACCGGGTTAGCAAATGAATCAGTAACAGGCTTGGAGGCTACCAAAGCTACAAGGTTAGGTTTAGGGAAAACATCACACCGATAACATGTTAGAAGCTTTGTTAGCTTTAAGAAAAATGTCATGGTTTGGGTTAAAGTATGGCACTTGAACACCATGTTGGAAGCTTGTTGGCTCAAAAATGGTGCAACTGTAAAGCAAATATATTAAATGTTGATTAGAAACGGATTTGTAACACGTCACTAGTATAATCCCTCAAAATGTCATTAAAATGCAGTTTAGCTGAATACAAATAGAAGATGTGGCTGCACAGGGACCTCAGTTATTTTATATTTGTTAAATTCCAGTTCAAGTGTTCGATCTTAAGTCTTTCAGAGCTCCAGAGCCAACGCTGGAAGACACTTCTGCTGCTCTCCATTTAAGTTCCTTTGTTAAATTCTCTTTTCCTAAATTCATTGGATTCCGTGTTGGATCTCTGCGTTTAGTTTGTAGTGAGGGAACTTAGATCTGTGATGGATGTAAACACCGCGGAACGCTGTAACGCGCAGCCTGCTGAACTGTAATACATCAGTGAGGTGTTCCGTTCAGATTCACTTTGGGAGATCATTTGCAGTAATGAGTTCTGATCTCTATCAGAAGTCATTTTTTATTTCAAATTATCAAACCTCATTTCCTCTGCGTAATCAAATTCTGTTCTCTGTGTGCAGCCGATCATCTGCAGTCAGACCGCTGGTGTTTCCCCAAAATATAAAACCAACAATCTACGGTAACAGGAGGAACATAATTTCTGGTGTAGTATTTAATAAATGTTAATATTTCAGCTGAGGTTTGGTGTGCTGTACGTCCTTTGGGGCACCAACCCGGCCTGAGAACACAGGATATGATCCACTGTAGGTTAAAGTAATGGCACATCATATCACCTAAGTTAGACGTAGATTGGCAATTCAAGTACTTGTTAAATCAGAGAAAGTGGTCCTCGATGTAGGAGTCATATAAAGGGATTTACATATTTATCAGTCAGAATGTGTGTGTGCAACTTGAATAGTAAAAGGAACACAGCACTTCAGTCAAGGTCTGAATCGAACCCCGTGTAAATTTACATCGGCGAATATGCAGCAGTTAGCATGCCGTACGACCGCTCAGGCCTTCTGAGTGAAAATCAGCTTATTCAGTCACAGTCTCGGAGCATGCAAAGACTCTGTCCTTGAATATTAAGATGACCCTTGAAAGAGGATGCACAACAAAGGCTTTGATACATTTAGCAGGCGTGCTGTCTTCGCACAAACTCGGAATAAACAAAACGCAATGTCGCTTTTGTTATGCACCGAGAAAAATCAGAAAGTGCCGGAGTTGTCAGACGGAGTGAGTTCAGCGAATAGTTAATCAATGGAATGCACACTGTACAGAATTAATTCTTCATGCCTGAGAGACAATAAATGTATAAACCAAGGTGTATCAATCATTTACCGGCTATGATCAGAAATTGGACGAGATGGAGAGACGCTCTCCATCACATGTACTGTAGCTTCAAGTCCAAGTCTCATTCATCGTACCACCAAGGCAATCACTCAGCAGCTCAGGTTCACTGGCTCTGTCTAAGCATGCAAGCATTGTCCCATTAAGGCCCAGATTGAGTGGTTATGCTTCCTCATCTGAGACTAATGCACAGATTATAACCTGAGAGAGAGAGATGATTGATTGTTATACCTGCCTGTAGCCCCTTCGTCTGTTTCTTCATCACTTCGTCCCTTATTGTGCCCACATGTCTCTTCTCTATCAGTTCAATTCAAAGGCACTTTATTCGCATGAAAGCAACAGCTTCTTGGCAACTTTGCACGTCGGCAGTGATTTGAAGAGCTGTTCTACCACTGAGGGTCATTTATTCAAAGCCAACAGGTCTCATCATCCAACCACAGCCCAACTCACAACGCAGAGTCCTGCCGTTAATTAGCAGTGTGATTAATACACCTTCATTCAGAGTTTCTGCTGGATTCATGCTCTGATTATCGAGACTACGAGTCCACTAGATGGAGATCAGAGTGTTGTAGCATTCTATTAACTATTAATTTGCCCACTGGCTCCCGCTGCTGAAGTTTAGTGAGAAACACTGATTTTGGTAAATAGGGTGTCTGCAGCAGGCCAATCGCTTTCAGCCCTCAGTTGCACTAAATTCTAATCCACAAGCCCAGAGTGGACTCTAACACTACGACTGTTGGCATTCCTCCCCTTCTTTGAGACAACTATTATGATAACCAGATTAAATCCCTCATTTCTTTTCACTAAAGCTGTTCAGCTTGACTTTGTTTTTCTGTTAAGAAAGGTCTCGTTGGGATGACATTCGTCACTCATCACTGGGAAGGGAACCAGCTGACTTCATGTATGTCAGTTGCTAGGAGCAGTTAATTCAACATTTTCTGGATTAATAACTTTCAGAGTTATTGTTAGTCAACTTGATATGGCAAGCTGTTCCAGCATTTAATAATTAAAATGGATATGTGTCGCAGATATCCAGAATTCAGTTCCACCCAGTCAAAAAGAACATTTCAGATATTCACATTCTTCCCAGAACAAAAGCATCATTTTTACCATTCATGTTCCTCATCGCAGACAACGACAGTTCATCTGGAATGTGATTTCTTGAAATTCTAGATTGAAATATCTACGGTTTATTTCTGAATCCAAGATACCTACATTGTCTTGTAAAGATATCCCAAATTCAATTTAAACTAGCTAGGAATTTTGACTCGTCAACATGTTATTCCAGAAACCTTTGACGAGGTGAAATGATGCTGCAGATATCTGTAGTTAAGTCAGAAGTTAGCAGGAGGCAGTGGCAGCTTGCATTTCAAACATACTATTGCAGTACAAGCATAGCGGCATACGACTGGCGTTTCATCAACAGAGCAGCCTGATGCTGAAGTCATTTTCAATCAAAACTCCTCATGAACAAAGCTGCCATTCTCCACAAATTCCTTGCTGATGAGTTTTTCCTAGTTTGAGGCGTTTTCTCACCATCTCATCCACCACATTCTGTGGGAATGTCATTGCTTTTGTAGGTGTTTGTTCATGAACAAAATACAAAACTACTGAGCAACAAAAGTAAAAAAGTATAATTTGACCTGAACATTGTGATCAGTTATGTTGGAAGCCACTGATTACGGTGCATCATTCCCAACGTGAACGTCTGAACAAAACTTCATGGCAATCCATTCGAGACATGTGAGAAAAATGGAGGTCATGAACCAAGTTTCTTTCAGCCACGGTGGTGGTTTGTTTGCTTCTCTAAGAGTGTTGGTCTGGAGGTGACTCTTCCTCGTCCACCATGCTGTCATCTGTTTGCAAAGTAAGCTACACCTCCAAAACAGGTAGTGCATCCAGTGAGCATGTCATTGAGCGGCCTCTCCAGGGAGTCTCGCCTCATGCAGGCAGACTCCACTTCATGCCGCCACTGCTCTGCAGCCTCGCTACGCTTGGCACAGCAGCAACGTGAACCACCTGCTCCTAGTTCTGGAGTGGCCCTCCAGCTCCTGGCATGTCTCTCAGAGAGAAAAACAAAGATTACAGTCATTAGCTGCAGTCCAAGACAGAGGAGTTTGAGTTTGTCCACAGAACAAGAGACTCCCTGGAGAGGCAGTTTAGTGACACTGGTCACAACAGCAATCTGGCCAGCTTAGCTTTGGAGGGAAACACAAGACGGGGAGGCGCGAGCTGGTTATCAGCAACTAACCTTTCAAAACAGAATCCTCGCATATGGTCAGATCAGCCACCACTAGTTTGGTTGTTAGTTTCCAGGTGCCAAACTTCCATCTCTGTAGTTCAAACCACGACGCTGTGAGCTGCCAGCTGTAGAGTTTACATTAGTCTTGGCCTTTTTTGGCACTAAGACCACTATCCTCAAAAACTCTGAATGCAAATGTTGCTGCAGTGTTTTATGCTTGTGTGCAATGTTGAGACAAGGATTACGACCACCACAGAGTGGAAGAAAGATAAAATAAATCTCATGAATTGTTTAGTGTGCAGAGATATGAATGGGACCAGAGTCGTGTTGCAGCTCACTTCTGGCCAGAGGTCACTACGAACAAGCTCCACTTTAATTGCATCCGCTTTATAAGACACAATTGGACATCATTTCCTTCCACTCGATCACCCAGTGCCATTTTCCTTATGCTTACATTTAGTTTTACTATTCTCATCAGCTGCGTGTAATCAGAAAGAGGCTGCTTGTGACAGATTTTGGGCTCTTTATTGTGGTTATTAAATTGGTATTAAATTTAATTCCAGGTGGCATTATAAATGTCTTAAAGTTATAAATTTGACTTTGTTGAACGTGCGGATATTCTCAATGCTTCCTGTTCTTTTCTTTCTTACCAAGCGGCTCCTGCTCAGCCAGGAAGCAGGTGGGAGAGGGCTTTTATCTCTGCTGGTTAAAAATACAGAGAGGCACCAGATGGAGAGGAAGAAGAGGAGGAGGAATAGGACAGTGAAATAAATACTTTTTGATGTGAGCGCGTGTGGTAACAGATAGTGAAGCACAATAAATAATTCCTGGTGCTGGTTAGTGTTGTGTGTGGGTTGGTTAATGGCAGTGATTGCAAACCAAAAGCTGGCATGGAAACACAATTTGAATACCTTATAATTTTAAAGATAAAAGGACAAAAGGGAGTGTGGGGGGGAAATAGGATGAGCCACCATCATCTGGAAGTGTTTTTCACCAGGGACAATTACCTTTTCAAAGTTTTCTTTAATAACACTGAATCAGAGAATCACAATCACAGAAACCTTTAATATCCTCCAAAGAAAATTGCTGCGAAACAACACAAGACAATGGAAGAAGAAACACTGCGGGGGGGACGTCTGGATCGAGGATGATGGCTGCTGGTTTAGTGGACAAAGGGTCACCATGCTGAAAATGGGGGCTGAAGAAAGGCTGCAAAGGTGGCACCATTTAAAAGCAACAAGCCCTCCATCTTTACTTACTGCTTTTGAATTTATTCCCGTTTGCCTTGTGTGTCTGAAATCCATCGACGGCAACAATGGGATCCAGAGTACTTTCATGTAGCGTCCCCTTCTTTGTCCTCCTCATGTCTTCGTCCCTCCCACCTGAGGTGCAAGCATTGGTGGAGTTATGAGGACAGAGGAGTCGATGCAACAGGCTTTTACCCCAGTGAGACATCCTTGTTTCAGAGCTGTTGTTTTAAACCGACATCGTCTGCATCATCTGCCCGTTGTGCTGCTACATCCTGCAGCTGATTTCATGATCATGACAAAGTTAGAGTATATATTTAGTTTTAATTCAATACAGAATGTGGCAGACTTTGGCAAAGATCGATGGGCTCCACGAGTGTAAGGACATTTGTAGTGCTGCTCCATTTTTATATACTCTAGCTAAGTATCACACGTCTGTTACACATCACTTCTGCAGAGGCTACACCTGTGCGCCCTCGCCCATAGCTGCCCCGCCAAGCCTTTTCTCTGCTCGAGATAAGATTTAAGATCGATTTCCACATTACAGAGAAGAGAGAGGAGACAAGGTTCCTTGTGAAGAGGACTGGGTCTGTGTGAAGCAGGACACTCGTGGAAGTCTCCTCAATTCCTCACAAAGCACGTTAGCGCGTCCCTTTAAGTGTCTACCAATCTGGCATCACACATCATCTTCTCCATCACAGCTCTTTTTCCTTGTCGCTTCATTCCCGATGCATCGTCTGCTTGTCCCCCTCCAGCCTCCGCAGGGACGTCCGTCGCTGTTCATCCGGTCGCTGTGCCGGCCTGCCTCGGTACGATCGGCCGGTAAACAGTGTGAGCGTGGGGTTGCTGGGCAACAGCGGTGCTGCTGAATGAAAGAGGCAATAACACAGCGAAAAGACAGAGCGGAAGAGACGGCACAGCTCAAAAAAGTAATTATCCAACCAAGTGTGACAAAAAAGACAGTTTAAAAGAACGAGAAAAAGAGCAGGAGTAACTGTTCCAGGCTGCAGGTGGAGCTGGACGCCAAAGCAACACATTAGATATGTAGTATGTCAGAGGGGCCGGTCATAGTGAGGAGAATGATTACTACAACACCCATGAGCTTTAGCTGCCATTGCGATAGTGAAGAGGCACTTTTCAACTCCTCCTCATCCTTTTACTGTAGCATTCAACAGTGACACACACCATGAGTCTTAGACCTATCAAAGAGTCATAAGGCTGTTGTCAATGATCAATGTTGCAGTGCCCCAGTGTCTAGCCGTCCATCCATCCATCCATCCATTATCTCTACACCGCTTAATCCTCACCAGGGTCGTGGGGGGCTGGAGTCTATCCCAGCTGACTCAGGGTGAAGGCAGGTTCACCTGGACAGGTAACCAGTCTATCACAGGGCTACACTTAGAGACAGACAACCAAGCACACTCACATTCACACCTACGGACAATTTACAATCACCAATTAACCTCAGCATGTTTCTGGACTGTGGGAGGAAGCCGGAGAACCCGGAGAGAACCCACGCAGCACGGGGAGAACATGGAGACTCCACGCAGGAAGATCCCGGGTGTCCTCACTGGGACGTGAACCGGCGACCTTCTTGTTGCGAGGCAACGATGGTAACCTCTGAGACACCTTGCAGCCCCTCCAGTGTCTATTTTACACCAAAATTACACATTTAGTGGAGCAGAAGGACAAACAAAAACACTAAAATGTGTTCCAACATTGTTGAAAATCTCATTAAACTGATTAGAACCTGCTGAATTCTTGCAGCTGATGGAGCAAAAACTTGCTAGAAGCAGAACTCGTGATCACATGTGAGGATGTCATGTCAAATCCATTGTTAAGAAGTAAGAGTGAAGTCAAGGAGAAACTGCAAGTGCTTCTGTTTCTGTCTCCAAAATGTGTGTGCGTCTGAGTAGTGCGAGCGTATGGTGATTGTGTTGCGGGGCATGTGTCGGTTGCGTGTGTCTTCATGTGTAGGCCACTCATGAGTGGGTAGTGATTCGTGTTTTTAGGACATTTTGGGGGACATGAAACATCTCTGTGTGTGGGAGTCTGGTCTCTGGGTGTTTTAGCAGCCCCCCGCGGCAGAGGACCAGCGATGTTTAATGGATTCTTCACAGCCAGCATGGAGCGCAGCAGTGCTCATGACTGGCAGTCATAGAGGGGAGCTCAGATCAAACAGCTAAAGCTAATTGAAAGCCCCCCAAAACCTTTTGTTCAACTTTTTTAATCACTATTCTCTCACTTTTTTTCATCTTTTTATACAAAATTGCCTTTGGTGTAGTCTGATCTGACATAAATCTTCATTAATTTACTGTAGTGATAGTGCTCAGTGGAAGGGCTTCTTTTGGTCCTCAACAGCAGCGCTCAAAGAAAGGTAGACCAGGCAATTGCCAGTGCAGGGAATTACCAGTATCCACTGAGGAAATCAAAGTAAATGTGTGTGCCCATGAATGAATTACTTCCTACGCCCGCCTGTCACTAAAACCTATTGTACATTTTCGAGCTTAATTAGGCATGTCTCAGTGGCACAACCAAAGAGCCACCTTTTACTGTATAATTACACTGAAGTCCGGAGGTAGAGACGGGACAGAAGGTGACCACTGCTGAGACTTCAAAATGGGAAAAGTTTACAGATGGATTTCAAATGACAGACACAAACTTGTCATAGTGACTGTGGTGTTTGGTGTTTTAATGACGGTGTTGGATGGGGGCACTGTTTAAAGTTGTAGTCACATTAGAAAGAGACACAGCAGTATTCATCTCTGGAAGCTTTGTGGCTTACAAACAACCGGCAAGTCAATCACAATGCATCACTCAGTCATCACAGCGCTCAAACAGTAGTTGGGCTGTTGACTGCCAGCTGTTTTCTTGAGTCAGTCATTAGCGAGTTACCCCGACTGATATTCCAACCACAAGTCTGTCCTTTCGTGAACTTTACCCACTTTATCCTGCAGAGGGTCAAAAGGGTAGAGAGTGACCTTGGTTAAGAGGCGGGGTACTTCCTGGACAGGTCACCAGTCTATTTCATGACTAGCACCATCGGTTATATGTAAAACGAAAGGATGTAGCCACTGCGATGTCATTAGGTTGTGGACTGCTGTTTTGAATCTTTAAATTGTGAATTTGACTATTGGCGTCTTGGTCTTTTCAAACTGGACACAAGAAGCAAAAGGGGGGATCAGACTGAAACACACTACGTATACTCGTCAATCACAAGGCAGCCGCCCCCTAAATATACCCTGTTTTTCACATCAGTTTTCCTCTAATTAGGATTATCTGTCCATCCATTTTCTTCCACTGATCCGGGATCGGGTCGTGGAGGCATCAGATGAAACCGGTCCTTCTCTCTCCCCAGCAACACTGTCCAGGTCCTCCTCTGGGATCCCAGAGGATCCACCCAGGAGGTGTCCTCATCACGTGATCGAACCGCCTTACCTGGCTCCTTTTGATGCAACAGAGCAGTAACTCTAGTCCAGACTGTCTCTGGATATCCGAGCTCCTCGCCCTGCCTCACAGGCTGACTCCAGCCACCTGAAGGAGGAAACTCATTTTGGCCACTTATGCAGGCGATCCCATTCTTTCGGTCACTGCCTGGTGCTCATGACCATAGGTAAGGGTTTGATCGTTCAGTAGATCAACTGGTAGAGTGAGAGCTGGGCTTTCTGGATGAATTCCCTCCTCACCATGATGGTCCAGTGCATTGCTCGCATTATTGCTGATGCTGCCAGTCCATCTCATGCCCCTTATCAAGATACTTGCCCCTTCACTTGGGGCAGCAATTCTTCCCAACCCAGAACCACAATTAAGACGGATGTAGTATTTGTTGTGCATTATTTCTGTTGCAACAAACCTCAGAGAGTTGCAGCTGAGAGGTTTTAGAATTTGCATCAGCGTCAGTGTTTTCCAACTCACTGTTATAAGAAGTTTCTTATTTTCCCAGTTAGATTAGGTGGAGTTTTTTCTTGAGTTTTCAGATGTTTCTCTGGCCTGCTGAAGGAGAATCACTTCATTTCAAATTTGTCCCAAGTGTCTCTGATCCATAGAGCCTAAGGTTCGTTTTGGCCTCACAGCTGTGGAGCTGTTACTGTCTGAGTTTAGGGAATTTTTCCTGGTGGAAACTTACTAAAAATAGCCGAGACACCTTAAGGGGTTAATAAGATGCTCATATGCCAAATGTACACTGGAAGAAGTGAGCCCTTTCTAGTGAAGAAGGATGGAGGGGATGAAATCCTGAGGCATCACTCCATGCTGAGGCAGCTGAGGTTTATTCACAGGCTCCACTAGTCTGAGTCAGCCAATTTAAGAATGAATCTTTCAAATTTAGAGCCTTTTTACTGTGAAATTTCCTTCGCAGAGAAACTTCTTGCTTGTAAAGGTTTAATAGCAACAGCAGCAACAAACCTACAATCACCTGCCAGAGAAAATATATGCACTTGAGTGCTCCTTATAGTATCGCATTGTCTTCATCTGATATGCACGGAGCGTTTTGGCGTGGAGACACGATTTTGTTGCCCACCTCAAAGGAAATCGCTTCTCTGCTAGTGCAGAGAGAATCTGTAATTATAGGGAACGTAAACGCTTTATGAGCGTTGTGTTGGGGTAGACTTTAACAATCCGAGCCAATCCTAAAATTACAATTTCTTTGTCAGGTGGTTGCTATTGGCATGCAAGGCAGTAGGAACGGCAATCAGCACGCTCTGCATGGGAAGTACAGAAGCACTTAGAGTATGCAGCCATGCATATAACACGTCTATGGATTTGCATTTCAGTGTGCGTTCACTACATTTAGAACGTGAGCACTGTGTAGACAAACATTAAATTTAGAACATGTTAAACCCCATAATGCATTTAGGAGACACTAATCCAGGACGTTGGGCCTTGTTAGCGCTGAGTGTCAACATACATCGGCTCCATAATTGATGAATTAAATAACATGTTCAGGTCAGAACTATTTTATTCATACGGCACCGAGGCACAACACAAGCAGTCCCACAGCACTTTGCATAAAAAGGCCACGATGTCACTGTGTTACAGGAAGAAACCCAACAAACGATTCCACCTGGAGCAGCACACGGCTGGACGAGAGCTGGATGGAAGCTGCTGCTTGTCGTTTGCATTTCAATAGACTGAGCTGTGTGTAAAAGCAGTGGAGCTCTTCTCCTGTTGTTTGCATTTGTCATTTACGTAGGTCATGTCCAGCCAACCAGTTTGCTCATTTGTGCCTCTCTGGCCTCTTTCCTCTTATTGCATTTCCATCTCCAGAGTTCTGACAAATGTATGTAGAGCTTAAACACCGAACTCCATTTGGCGCTGCACAACACTTCTCCTTCCACTTTTAACTGTAAAATATTCAGACCAAATTGATTCTTATTGTCCTTAAGTTAAAAATGCACTCGTGCTGGGTTCTTTAGTTCCTTGTGTGCATCAGCCGACAGTTTATCCAGTAAACGATAAATAAAGGAGGAAGGTTTCTCCCAGAATTTCTTATTTCTCAATAACGCTGTCTAACCTTGACTGTAATGAACATTTTTTTCGAACATGCTCTGAAAAGTGCTTTAATGAACAAAGCTGTGAAGCTCTCGGGTCCCCGCTTGTAATCAGTGAAAGAGCGTTAAACGAAACGGCGGCTACGTCCTGACCGTCCAATCAGTGACCACCAAGGACATCGTCATTCCAACCAATACCAACAAAAGGAACTGAATTCACCATTTTCTGTCACTGAAAGAGTTTTATTCTCAAATGATCTAAGGAACGGCTCTGTCAGCTTCAGAAAACGTGCTAAAAATCCAGTTTACTGCTGTGGACTCAAGGAAAAGGAGGTTTGTTCAGGGGATTCACTGCATATAAAATTCACACCAAAACACAAACATGGCATTTAAAATCAGGGTGCATCCACACAGATTTCCCTTCATTAGTCCGGACGTTCCCAGTCGCACAATCTGTCCATGATTAAGCATCACTGGTCAGTTCAAACCTCTCATGGATGCTGATGGAGAACGACAGCGCTACAACACAGACATGGTAACGCATAAGGGGCAGTTCACAAAATCAAACCAAGTGGTCAGATATGTTACCCCAAAACAATCATTCTTGGGAGCTCAATTTTCTGCTGGAACACATCTCTACCATTTACTCTTTACTGGCAGCACACTGCAATGGTTTTGGGTCAAAAACATAAACTAATATAAATGGTAGCTGGTGAGAAATTCACAGTCAGAATATGTACTTATCATATAGACAAGTAATTTTATTATTCGAGACTTTTGTATGCTTATGTTTAGAATGCTTTACTTTCATTCAGGTGTTTGCATTTTCTCTTTTTCATCATTTTCATGTCTCGTGTCATGTGTGTTTAGAACGGTAGTGTTCTCTAAAAGCAGACCTCAGGAGCAGGCAGCACTACGTTTTTATGGTATATTGCAAACGGGAGCTGGAGTTTCACTGAGGTGCTGAGCTTGTTGGCAGCTAGCGGTGAGTTGTGGCTGGCAGACGTTGGAGTGAGGCCGGGAAGCGCCGGACAGGCTGATGGAGGATGGCAGAGACGGCGGCTGGTTGGATGAGTTGAGCAGGTGGTGTGGAACGGAGAGGCAGGCGGGCTCGGCTACTGAGAGGTGTGTTGGTGTGGAGATGGGAGAGGCTGGCAGCAGATGATGGACCTGACACACACACACACGCATGACTCAGGAGGTCAAATAACACGAGGAAACTTCACCGAGGTGGAATTTGGCCGTTTGCGAACGGAGCGTTCTGGCAGAAAGTGGAGAGCAGAGCAGGAATGTATATGATCCAGCTACAAACTTATCATGAAAAAATGTTTAGGCATTATCGATAATCATTTTTAATGCTTCCTCCCACAGTCCAGAAACATGCTGAGGTTAATTGGTGATTCTAAATTGTCCGTAGGTGTGAATGTGAGTGTGCTTGGTTGTCTGTCTCTAAGTGTAGCCCTGTGATAGACTGGTTACCTGTCCAGGTGAACCTGCCTTCACCCTGAGTCAGCCGGGATAGACTCCAGCCCCCCATGACCCTCGTGTGGATTAAGCGGTATGTAGACATGATGGATGGATGGATGGAGAAGAAAATAATGATCTCAACTTGATACACATAGTTAAAGAAAGCAAGTGAGTCCCGTTAGGTACACGGAGGGCGATCAGGGTGAAACTACCACACTGTGGCCAGGTTAAGGGTCTGGAGGGGCTGTGAAGGACCCCATGCTGTCCTCCACCAGATTTACCAACATCAAATCCAGGAGTCCTCAGAGCAGGCCACCAGGTGATGGGGGACAAAGGGTCATGGGGGTTTTCAAAGCACAAACCCATTTAGCAGCCACCTTTCCCCACCAATCCAAACCTCCACTGGGGGACGTGATGAGAGGACTAGCGTGCCTTGGAAGGCCTGAACATAGGAGGGTGAAGCTCCATTATTATTTAATAGGCTGTTTTAAGCCAGAGGAGGCTCGGGGTTTGTTCTGTGCTTTCATTGACAGGTTGCATCTGATGCCTTTTAGTGAAACTGTCAAGCATTTTATTGAACAATTTTCTTACTGCTATTAACGAAAAGTCTACCAACGATGCATCCCGCTCTCTGACATCACCCAAGCCTAGTATGTGTTTCAGGATCTTTATTGATGGATGAATGTCTGATATGCAGGTGAATTGGCTACGAGGTGTCCAAACAAATATACATAAACAGAAAGGAGCGGTTCGATCCATCCATCGTCTATGCACCGCTTAATCCTCACTACGGACAACAAGATAAGAAACACAAAAAGTACAAGAAGGGGGGAAATAAAGCAGACATAAGGGAGACGGGACAGCCAGAATTATCCTCTCAGTTCTTAGTTGTATATTGTTCCAGCGTGAGTCTGACACTAACAGTCATTATCGATTAGCTTACACTAAAGACGCACCTTGTGATGAATGAATTATGGACACTGTCTGGATCACAGCTGTGCACAGTGACCACGTGTCAGACTCCAGGCTCGCTCTGCTGAACGTCTCCACAGCGTGAGCAGGTTCTACGGTTCCTCCTACACGAGGGCTCCGTGTCACAGGGATTAAAACCAGCAGCAGTGCATACAAACAGATTTATGAAGGCGACAGAAGAAGAACACAGGAACATACGTCAGTGATTGTGCTTACACAGACTGTTGGTCGTAAATCTACAGTTTCATGAACTCTGGTCTCGTCCACAGAACACAGGATGTCCTGTTCAGTGTGGAGATGCTTCACGTTCTCCTGCTGCAAGTTTAACTTTAAATGAATCTACAGTAAAGCTTAAATTAACCAAATAAAAAGCAGCAAACCTTCAGATCCAATGTGACACATAAAGCTCATAAACATCATATTATGTATTTTATTCTCTGTTATTTATTTGTTATATATATATATATGTGTGTTGCCTAAATCTGCTGAACATAAAAGGTGATTTAGTTTTTAACATAATTTCTTCGTTAAATAATAGAAAAAACAGGATTCTTTAAGATTCCAACTAAACGAGACCCGATTGATCCTCCACAGCGGTGAACTGCAGACTTCATCAACAATTGTTGGTGCGCTAAAAAGAAAACATTCTGCTGAATAAAATATCACCTTGAAGCTCTTTTGTTTTCCTCTCTCTTCTCTGTGCCTCTGTGATCGCGCGAGGCCAAGTCCCAACTGTATACCCAAATGCAAACACACTCGCATACGTCCCCGCGTGTCAAAAGATGTGATGGATTACAACAATCAAACAATATTTCATGAGTCCCAGCTGGCTGCGAGCAGCCCGAGCCATTTAAATTTGTAGGAGAGAACAGCTCTCGTCTTCTATTTTTGTCCCCTCTGTCTTCCCCTCTCCTCGCCGGTGAGTCACGCTCTGTTCCCAACCTGCTGCGACACACTCTGATCTGAAGGAACACAAACACACACCGAGCGCTGCTGATTAATATCTTGGAAATCATTAGTTTATAGTCGTCCTAAAGAAGTCTGCGCTGCCTCCTGTGATCCCAGACAGACAACTCCGAGCATCCGACTGAAGCAACAGAAATCTGAACACAACTTTTGTGCTCATGAATCAGAAATTTTGTCTTTTTTCCAGAAAAATGTTCAGACTTGCTGAACCTCTTGTCTCTCTTCTTGTGTTCTGACATTAAGGCCAGAAGCAGCATGACTTTGGTGTCTTTTATCCTTTTTCTTTTTTTGCTGAAGGTCATTTCAGAATGAAACTGGTATTTTTCCTCCTCATAAACGTAATCGTCCATATTTACATTTATCCGTGTGGATGCACATCACTGACGGGGAACACGCTGTGATCTCTGCTCTGTACCTCATGACATGATTGCAGATAGGTTCGCCTTAGATTTATGGCAAATTAACGTCATTAAATTCAAGCGTAAGCTCATTCCTGGTCAGCTCAGAGCTTCTGCTGGGATACATACGTCATGGTGAAAGGTCATAACCATGGAGAGGGAGACTTTATGAGACTACCTCCACCTCTTTAGGAAAATTTAACAGTCAAGCAGGACTTTGGCAATATTTCAGCACAATTAAGCACCACATAACAGACTGAAGCCCAGATATTGAGACGTTGTTGATTCTGATTCTGACGAGTTTCTTTGTCTTCATTTGGTCAAGTTTGTTCAGTAATTTTTCTTAGTTCTATTCTTCTTCATTTTTCTTTTATTTTCCTTTTCATATTTACACTCTTTGTTGATCCCACAAGGGGCAACTGTCTTTTCACGTCTTGTTAGAAAGCTGTTGTCAGAGTACAGCATCACATTACTGCACTGCTGGAGAGGGAAGAATAAAAGGCCTTGCTCAAAGGCTTCTGATCAGTAGCCCAAATCCTAAACCACTGAGCCTGGCTCATACAATCACAGCTAAGAGACGTATTTTTCATTCTTCCAAACCTGAAATACGAAGTCAGTGTGAAAATGCCCCAAACTGCAGTTCCTAAAATGTCCACTCGAGGCTCCAAAAGCGAGTCCCCATCGACCCCCTTGTTAAAATGAACAACTTTGCAGCAGAAATAAACGTGTTTACAGGACAGTACAACAAATGGTTTTGGCTTCAATATGTTAAGTTTAATCAGCTGTTTACTGACAGACTTGATTTCGTTTGATATTTTGTCGGTTTAAGCAGTTTTTTCTTCACGTAGCTTTGACAACGTAAAGCTTCAGCAGTCGATAATGTTCGTTTTTACACGTATTTCCACCATGTCTGTGTTTTCAAACTTTAAAAGGTTAGAAAAAAAGTTAGTTAACTTGATATGATTCATTCAAATAATCATTTTAAGTCAAAGTGTTCCAGGTTAGAATAACGAAGAAATGAAATAGAAATAAATATTACACGATTAAGCTCGGTTTACTAGAAATGACCAAAACTTACGTACATGAAGTAAATTAGAAAACATGAGTTGATTTGACTAAACTGCTTCGTGTGGTTTTACAGTGTGCATTGTTTTCTGATTGACTACTTTGTGTTACTGCTGCGCTCTTTTAATCACATCGAGTTCTGACTAACTGGTTGTAAACCATTCAGAGCCGAACACCTGAACAGGAACCTTTGTCCTCACACAGGCGGTTACATAACAGACTGCAGGCCCGTCGGATCCGGCCCGGATATCATTTAATAGAGCCAAGAATACAAGCCAATTAACTGTAAATGAAAGGTAATTGATTTACAGTGCCAAATGTACTGTAAAACAAGCCTGCTTTGTGTTGACAGGCTAATGAGGACGGCGCTGTGTGAGTCGCCGGCTTTGTGTAGGTGTGTGTTGAAGATGGATGCAGCGTGGTTGAAAAGAAGGGGAGGGTCTGTTTAATTTACTGTATTGAGTGGGTGGTTGCTAGAAGGTGTGAAATAGAGACTTGGAAGGAGTTGGTGTGTAGTTCTGTTGTTTTCTGAGGGTGTGACTGAACAAATCATATAAATATCAGGAACAATGAGTAAGCATTAGATTCTGTTTATATATATTTAAAAGGGGATATAAACATGTGCAAATGTTCCATGTGATTTCTAACTTAATTAATATGCTGATCACATGACGAGCAGCATCTTAGCGTGATTTGTGTCTGACCCGTCAATATGTGAGAAGGGCACGCTGTGACTAATTAAAAATGTATGCAAGTCTGTCATTTAATCATTTAATGATGCACTCGTGGTTCTTCATGATCACGTCTCACGTCTGTTCATTATCTGCAGTAGTTTATTCAGGTTTATCCAGCAACACGTGGGGTACATCCTGGTCCATCAGAAAGCCCAGTGCTCAGTATTTATGGTTGTTCCATCCCATACAACGCTGGGATTTGTTGTCACTGCAAAGTAAATAAGGCTGAAGAGAAGATAGAAATAACGCTTGTGTCTGTATCACATCACATACTGGACCTGTCACGGCTAACACAATCAGCGTCCGGTTATGTGGTCTGGATAATGTCTGCTAACCGGACTTGCTATCAATAAGGCGTCTTGTTGCTCTGACTCTTCTAACGGTGTGATCACAGTCAATCAGCAGCCCGTTGTCAGACCTCCGCTCCAGTAATTTGATCGCAGCTGAACATGTCGCCATCATGTCTGAATGACCACCCGGTTCTTATTGGATCAGACCTCGTGTCGTTTCCGTAACTCCGTCCACACAGTCTGAACTACACGCTGTCTCATTAACGAAGAGGCACACCACACGGAGATGTACTTTTTCGAAAAGCGATTCAGAAAAAGGCTTTTTTCCATAATTTACCACCAGCGTTGACGCATAAGACGTCTAAAACACCTTTCTTGTTAACTTTCACATCTGTTGAGCTACAAACTGAACCGTCCACCACAATAAAGCAGACTGACCCGGACCAGCTGACTCGTCAGTGAACATGTACCAGCTTGTTACCGCCGTAGATTCACTTCATGTTGAGTTACCAGCAAGACATTCAGTCAGGAGATTTTTCAGTTGATGTGATTCCTCAGAATGTGTTTGCGCTGCTTTCACACCTGTCTGAGAGTCCAATCACGAAGCCAACAGGAAAACCTTCAAATTCGGTCCAGCTGCTCTAATCGTGTTCTAGCTGTAGTGCGTTGCTGCATGCGTTTACAGCTGTTGTTTGTGTGCATTCGTTCAGACAAGTTGTTTAAATGCAGTTTGTGAGTTAACACCAGATCTAAATGACAGAACTAAATAATCCGGATCAAGTATTTGCTGTTTGGAGAGGAAAAGATGTCTCAATTCATCCTGCTGCTCATGAAACCACCATTTTTCTTACTATATTTATGTGAGGTTTTGTTGATTCAGCTGGTCCATAAGTAGCAGCGAGCTTCAGCCTGAAACCATCACCTGCTCTGTGCAGTTTCTCTCTAATTTCCATGTAGTTTGTTTTTAATCCACAGCACTATAGTACATATCTGTTTTTTTTTCTCAGCCTTTACATGCCTTAAAGTTGAGGTCTGTTTATTCATGTGTTGTTTCTGCTGCTTTGTCTTTTTTTCTGAATCTCCGTCTAGACAAGAGCGCCGTATCTCCGGCCCTGCTCTCCTCGGCCTCCTCTCTCAGAGACCACGCAGCTTTCTTCCAGTCAGAAACCATGCGGCCGGCGAACGACCCTAAAGAGCGCGACCCCTCCCACGTTCGGATGCTGAACGATGTGCTCCGTGACCTGGAGAAGAGCTTCATCATCCCACAGACGCCGCCTGGAGTGTACAGGTAGGAGAGAAGTTACCGTCTCGGAGTTGGTGCAGGGCAGCAGTCAGGAGCCTCCTCCACCCCCAGAATGCACACAGATCACAACAAGGGAAGTTATGCCCGACAATAGAAGAGTTAAAGTTAGTGTTTAACATGTGAAGTTTGCTTCTAGCAATGCGTTTCTTGGTGTCCTTTCTTTTTTTTGGTGCAAATTTTTACAGGCCGACTGTTTTTGTGGGTCAGCGGCTCTTTGCTGCGTCTTCGTCCGGCGCTGAAATCTGTCATCATCCATTCCAGTTAGCTTTTAAAGGTTTAGCAAACTTGCAGGTGACCTGAAAACATTATTGTGAGAAAGTTTTTCCACCTTTGGCTCAGTAGTCAGTGTTTTCCTGCTCTCTTTTCCTCTCACAGTCGGTCCTGCTGCTTCCTCACCTACTTGTATAATCTCACATAGCCGCTCAGCTTCCTCTCGTTGAGCCGTCATGTTCTCTGGTGGACTCAGATTCCAGCATCACATGACATTTATTAGAGGTACCCCGTGTTTTCAAGACTTTTCCTTTGCTAACGAAACATTTGCGAATCCAACTTTTACCCACGCTCGCTCGTCTTTCTTGTTTTCTGACGATGCTTCGGTTCTCAGAGTCTCACTGCCACCGTCTGTTGATCAGTGAAGCTACAAGCAACCAGCAGCAGGAATGAACAGCTTTCACACACAAGATGCAAACAAAACAAAACACCTATAAACACTGCAAGAACACACCCTTAGAAAGGGAGGGAACATGTGACCAACTCGTGTGAGCAAACCTCAATAAGAAAAACTCAAAATGCTTTTAAAGTTAAGACGGAGCTTCATCAAACAGACAAACTCTGAATAAAAAGTCACTGAAAACTTTTAAGAGAATATTACAGCTTCCTTTGTGTTTAAAACTGAAGTAGACGTCCATAAAGTTCAAGTGCTCCTCCTGTGCTCCTGCTCAGGGGCCTCGGCTGCATGCTTCATAATTATAGGAGATTGTGTTTCAGTGAAGGTCAAGCACGAACCCAACCAAACGTTATTGGAATATTCTGATTAAAAGAAAAAGGACAAAGACAACATAAAACTTGATTAAATAGAATGATCTTTATTTGTGGAGTAAGAATGTGAACTTCAGAGATGGCTTTGTGGTGAACCAGGTGGTTTGAATGCAACAAACAGAAGTACGCTGTGCATCTTAAATGTTGTTAATTGAGACCTAAAAAGATTCATCGTGTACGTGTGATGATCTGACTTCACTTTACTGCTTTAAGGCAGCCTTTTATTGATTGCCCAAATAAAGGAGAGTGAAGCAGTCACATGGCGCGTTATACGTCCCCTGGAGTTATTTAAATTCATGACTTCATTTTGAAAGGTCTTCTGGTCTGCTGCCATTAAACAGATAATTAAAGAGGCCTTTATTAACTATCAACTGTTTAACATTCAGAACTCTTTATTGTCAGGATATGACGATGAGAAATAAGGCGATATTGTGCACGGTGATTGTAGCGGTGGTCCGGTGCGGCTGAACGAATAAACGCTGGTTTATTTGGACCATCCTGGCAGACAAAGAACAGGGCGGTAGGTTACACCTGTTTGAACACAATGTGGCCTGTAGCCGGCTCAGCGGTGACTCATCCAAACAGCTCCCACTTTGCCTGCAAAACATTTGGAGCCCACAAGTGGTAATTTCTGAGGCCAAATCCAGGAATTCAAATTTGGCAGCCAGAGTTACAGTACAGGACCAGAGGGAACACACTGAGGTGTGAAGAGAGTTTACTCTCATGCTTCATTTTGAAAAAGAGCGAGACTTTTCCCAGGATTAGTAATAAATGCAGCACTACCAGTCAGAAGTTTGACTCACCGACACACTCAGGGGAGCTTCTTTACTTTTACTGTTTTATATATTGCAGAGTAAAACTAAAGACATTATGAATTAGCACACATGGACTTCAGTGAGTAATTTTAAAAAAAAAGTGTAAGTGTTTAAAGTTTTAGATTTATTAAACTTGCCCCCTTTTTGCTTGATAACATCCCTGTTAGTGCCCTCCTGTGTCGCCTAATGGAAAAAGGATCTATAACAGGCAGCAAAACATATCAGATATCAACACGTAATTGAAAAAAAAAAATGCAAAAAATGTTCAACTGGTACTGGAGAGAAATGAAGAATAAGCCCTCTGCACAGTCTGAGCCAGAGACATCAAGGTGGCAGCGTCTGGTGCGAATGATGCAAAGGAAGATTTTAAATTGAAACTGCACCAGAGGAATATACATCAGAGGAAGAATCAGCCACAGATGGCAATCTTGGCATGTCCCAAATCCAATGCCCCGACAAGTGTGGTGAGGACTGAAGTTACGCTTTGCAACTTCAAAGCCCGACACAGTGGGCCGTTGCTGGAGCAGACCATCCACCCATCCAACCATTTATTTTCCAGGTGGGTGGTTGTAGAGACCAGGTCATGTGATGCAGCACTTCATCGCTCTGCTTCTCGGTCAGGTGGCCATTATGGAGCCTAGAGTGTTGGTTCAGCTAATGGTGATCCCACTAAGGTCAGAGGTCAGAGGGATGTTGTGGTAGCCGTGTTAGTGTTTCCTCGAGCTGTGAATGAATGTCTAACAGTGTCACTGGTAAAGCCCAACTGAACCACTACCGGCCCGTTGCCCTCACCTCTGTGGTGATGAAATGTTTGGAAAGACTGGTCAGAAACTTCATCACCTCCTCCCTACCTGCCTCCCTGGGCCCCCTACAGTTCGCATACTGGCCAAACAGATGACGCCATAAATCACCTGCTCCACACAGCCCCGGCCCACCTGGACACTAGGAAGGAATTATGTGCCAATGCTGTTGGTGGACTTCAGTTCAGCCTTCAAACCTTAATCCCCTCCAGACTGGTCACTAAGCTGCAGGACCTCGGACTCTCCTCCTCCCTGTGCTACAGCTGTTTGACCAGCAGACCACAGGTGGTTCTAGTGGGGAACCATCTGTCCCCCTCACGCACCCTTAACATCGGTGCCCCCCAGGACTGTGTGCTGGGCCCTCTGCTGGACTCACTGTACACCAATGACTGTCCACATCACACTCTGGCACCATCATTAAGTCTGCTGATGACACAGCAGTGGTGGGTCTGATCTCCAACAACAACGAGGAGGACTATCTGATGGAGATCACCACCTGGAGGACTGGTGCAGAGGCAACAGCCTCCTCCCTGTAATATTCAGACGAGTTTATCCTCAGTAGGTTTTTATCAGCCGTCACCAGTTTTATTGTGCAGTGCAGAATAAAGATTTTTATCACGATCCAATATTGTCGTCAATAGAAACAGCAGAACTGAAGTCAGACTCAGATGGTCAGCAGAGCTTCACAGGTGTTTATTCATAAAACTTCAAACCAACTTCATTTTGATTCTGACCTCTTCCTAATGTATAAAAGAAGACAGAAGTCTTGCTTGAAAGCTGTTTACTCTGAGTGTAAAGCTGCCTAGAAAAACAAAAGAAGCAAACAGAGAGTAGCTGTGCATGACGAAACCACTTCGGATCCTCTTTTTGACGTGGAAAAAAACTACAGTCTCCGTAGATACCACAGCACCTGGTGTGATCAAAGGGTTCAGTGACAGAAATAACCAGACCTGATTTAAACTTGGCTGCTTTCCCATTCAAAGTAGTCTTCTTGTGCAGCGATACTCTGCTCCCAGCACTCCTGCCACGTTTGAAATGGTCTCTGGAAGTCTTGGTCTGCCATCAGAACATTAGAACAGACGTCTAGTTCTGCATCAAAGCGACTTAATCTTCATGTGGATCATCATCGGTGACCAGAGTTGGGTCTGCAGCTCCGACCCAGAGACCAAGCAGAAGTCTTTAGTGGCTAAGATTGCAGAAGGCCAGGCAAGCAGCACAGCCAAGAGCATGCTGGTCATTTTCTTTCACATGAATGGGGTTTTATAAATTTATCCTTCTGGATCAAGTCGTCAACCCAAAGCTGTCTGAGGGAGAACATTCAGCACATGCACCCAGACTTCTAGCACAGTCCATCATGCACCTCACATTTGTTTGGCCTTACTCCGGATTTGGTTCCCTGCAACTTCTTTCTCATCTCCAGAATAGAATTTGAGGTTGGAGGGTTGCCATTTTTAAACCGTGGAGGAGATTCGGTGCAGGAGGTGCTGATGGAGCAGGACATCCAGGGAGTTTTCTTAGCGTCGCTGGAAGCCGAGTGGATGGTGACAAATTTAAAATCAGGCATGCTTTTTTGTGTTTATAGGCACAGTCTCTGTCATTTTTAACTAAATCAGTGTATTTCGAATGCATAAACCAAAAAAAACCTGCCGCACCAAGGAAAGGGGAGAAAACAAAAAGCTACAGCACAACTTTAGTGTAACCAAGAAGGTCCACATCACCCTCCTCCCTAATAATTTTCGCCCTAAATCAGATGCGGTGCCGTGTTGGGGCAGCAGTGATTTAAATCCCCATCAGCCATCTATCTTGCATTGCTTGCATCCACTTCTTTTTCAAGTTGTTCTACATATGGAGCAGAACAGCAATAATGTAACATAAAACTTGTGCTTCACAGTATTTCACACATATTTATTCCTTCTGACAAAAAAAGGGGAAAGGGGAATAATTTACACCCAACAGCGTTTGATTTTTTTTTTTTTTTCCCAGACGACAGCTTTTTAGGGCAGAGCAGCAGTAATTCATTGGCTCTGCTCCGTGCATGTGCAGGGAAGTGAGAGCTCCAGATTAGTGGATGAATTTGTTTTAGTCAAACTGTCCGCTTTAAGAATAAACACAATAAATCATATCAAATCACATTTACTTGCAGGATAGCTGACCTTGACTGATAGTGAGCACTTTTTTCTCTGCCACTATATTTTTATCCCACCTCGGTATAACACCTCGGTTCTGTTTGAGTTCTGCATCCACACCGAGTCCCTCCCTCCCCCCTCTCAGCTCTTTAGCTGTCTACTTTTCCACTAGATTCTAACAGAATAAATGGCTTCTGCTGTTCACTGTTATTCACAGTTTATGGCAGTAATAGACATGTTAATTGTCCTAGACTGCCATTAGCATCCAAGCTAAAATTAGCTGCTCCATCATGCTTGGAAAGCATTAAGGCTTAATAGCACTCATTTATAAAGGAAGTTACCATTCCCTCACAGGACCAAGACAATTAGTCTGAGAGAACTGAGCACTCTTTCAAATGTTTGCTTTGAAAACCTGAGGTGTGTTTTAAGCAACAGAATCACACACTGACAACAGTTTTTGATGCTCAGTAGAAAAGAAATGCAAATTCCTAACGATGCCTCTGATCTGTATTTTTGTTGTGCGCCTGGTTCTTGAGTTCTCGCCTTAAATGACACACCAAGCTTTAACAATGTGAAGTCCAATCACTGTGATTGTGGCTGCTGTGAAATCTTGTGAAGTGTTTCAATGCAAACCGGTTCAGCTGTAAATAGTCCAGTTCAAACGTGTAGTTGGCGCTGACAGAGGACTGAGACTGAGGATCATAGATAGCCTGGCAGCCAACAGGGTCAGTGGTGGTCCTGCTGCGTGCCCTGAAGGCCTCGAACTCGGTTCGGCTTCAGATGTATTTTTTTATTCAGAGTGATAAGACTGCAAAGATGAACACCTGCTTTCTGGCTAAACCTTGGAACAACGACTGTACATCAATACTGTACAGCAGAGCTGCACAATTAGTATTCACAGTTATTTTAATCAATGCTGAGATCACGATTATTCAGTATTTTTATTCCACTTTCAGCTTTTAATGAACCGAGCGCTGGTTTTACCTCCATGATGTGTGACAGTCCTGCTAAGATACAAACATTTGCATCAAAATAAGACAGAAAATTAGGTTCTTCTTGAATTTAGTGCGTCTAGAAGGGACAAAATATAAATAAAACAGCATCCCCTTATTGTTGAACGTCTTCTGATTGATAGACATTTGATTTTCCTGATAATGACTCGCGTGCAGGCTTCAGTAGATGCGAGCTTAGAGTCAGAGAGAAGCCTCCAGTCTCCACTCAGGTACTGCAGGCAGCAGCTCAGACGGCTTTGTGACTGAAAATAAGTTGTTCTGCTGCCACATGTACTGAAATTAACCGATTTTAGCCACATGGATTGTTCTCTGAAAGCGTCATATTTTCATGAGTGGAGCATTTTAAACGTCTGCATAGCTGTTGATCATGTTTGCTTAAATGCTGGAAGTTAGAATCATGATTGCGATTGATGCTCGATTAATTAAGCATCCCTACCATTTCTGATAATGAGTAAATAGAGACAACAACACACATTAACATACTCAAGTGCTTTGTTTTACATGTTGAACTCACCTTACCGTCACTAAGCTGACTCACCAACTGCTAGAAGAAAAGCATACGAAGCTCTGCTGGTGCTAGAAAAAGCCCCGATATCAGGAAAACTCTCCGTGACATATAGAAACCTAATTCAGCGTGAACACACAGCAGACTGCAGGAGAATCCACGCACATCCCTCTGCTCTGTGAATCTTGTTTTATCCGTTTCTTTGTAGTCTTTAGAAAAAAAAAGTTATTTCTTCAGCATGAAACGTCAGGATAATGACGCTGAGCTTCTTGTGAACTGGACTGAACCCAAACACCCGTAGAGCTCTGCACAGACTCTCAGTCCTCAGCTAGTGCTGTGCACACAGCACGCTGAACGGTCTCCATCAGACAAGACGGCTTTCCTTTGACATAAATTCTGTTTAGGCTGTAGAGGGAAGCTGCCTCTCTGAATCCCCACTTCTCAGCCAGGTAACACGGGGATCAGGCACCAGGAGCGTGAAAGGCATGTAATGCCAGAGGGGAACAAAAGAGAAGCAATGTTCCAGCAACACAAAATATAATCAATATAAACGGGACGAGAGGAAGCCACCAGGCACATTATAAACTCTGTGAACTATACGCAAAGTAAGAAATAATTATAACAACACGTGTAGTGGCAACAAAAAGTTTGTGAACACGCTGGAATTGTGAAGTTTTTTTGCATTATTTGGACATAAAATGCAATCTGGACACCATCAATTACAATCGTTCTTATTGTTTTGGACAAACACATTCAGACGGCTGAAGTCAGGGAACCCTCGCATTTCATGTCTGACTGAACGTTTTCTATTAATAGCCTCAAACGGGGGTTTCAGGTAGCTGCAGGTCTCTCTATGAATGACTCGCCACAGCCGGGGGTGAAGCCTGGGGTGAAATTCTTGGCTCTGCCTGGCCCACTCCAAAAAGTGGATTTTCTTTGTGCGAAGCCCTTCTGTCATAGTCGTACTGTTTAGGGTCATCGACCTGCTGCATCACCCAATTTCTGCTGAGCTCCAGCTGGCAGACAGACCCTGACATTATCCTGCATGATACCTTGGAACCTGAATTTATTTTCCCCTCCATGATTGCAGTCTATCTGAGAAAGAGGCAGAGAAGCAGCCCCAAATCCTGATGCTCCCTCTGCCGTATTTCTTGGGGATGATGTTTTCCTATCGGTATGTAGGGCCCCTTTTATAGTATACGATTCAGCCTCGGTGTCATCCCTCCACAAAACATTTTCCCAGCAGCTCTGTGGGCTGTCAAGGTGCTCGTTGGCAAACTTCAAGGATGCAGTGATGCTTTCTGGAGAGTTTGCCACCACTCATTGTCATTTGCATTAAACAGACTCATAAACAGCAAAGTCAACAAAAACCCCATATTTCCTTTTAGCCTTCAGCTTCACCTCTCTGAGCCTTTGTATTGGACCTTTCCCGTATTCCCGTGTCTTTGATGAAACACCCAAACAAAGTCATCTGCTAACCTTTTAGGCGCTAAAATTAAAATGTCCGTTTTTATTTATTCATTTCGTACAGCTTCATACAAAAGACCAGAAAAAGCCCATCTTGATTCTGTAGGAACCGCTGCACACAGGATTTTGAAGGTACTTGACAGGTGGCAGTTTGTCCTTTTCCTTCTGTCTCTTCGTGGACTGTAATCCCAGACACTGTTGAATGTTGAGATCAGGGCTATACGGATGCCACACCATCTGCTGAAGGACTCCGTGTTCTTCTTAATGACTCGCCTGCAGGTTGTTGTGACGTCGCACCATGAATGTGAGACAGATCAGATGCCTCAATGCTGGATAACAGGTTCAACAGAACAGAACATTTTTGCAAAGCACTGAGCATGCAGTAGGACACATTTAGCATGTTTCACTGCAGGAATTTGGAGACGGTTTTAGGGTGAAAAGTCTTTTTGAGTTATTTTTGAACGTCTCAGAAGCAAAACTACTGTGCAGGGCTCAACACTGGCTGAACTCGGGGAACTGATTGGTTAAAGTCAGAGAGTGCCGTATACATTTCTGCCTTCTCAGCATCCTTGTCTGGTAGCAGCCTCTACCAGTGCACTTGGAGTCAACATTATGGTGGAAGCTGTCAGATCCTAGACGCCAGGTTCCTGACATGAAACATGTGAGAACCCATAGACTGTAT
>NW_007580154.1:0-12278 GCF_000690725.1 Stegastes partitus | reverse complement strand
AAATAAATAAATAAAACTCTTGCATATCCTTGATGTATTTAATCTGCCAAGGTCTCGAAGCTAATCGCTTTGCTAGTCAGTTTGTTCAGCAAATGGAACACCCTTGAAATGTTGTAAATCCACTTGTTGGGCGTGAAGAATAATATCTTAGATACTATTAATTTTTAAGGCAAAGCTACAGTCCAGTTAAAACCTCTGCATGATGTATTAACGCTGGCTGAAGGCAGTGAATTATGTGCTGGACAACTTTTCCAACTGCATGAGCAATAACGGTGCTGGAACATGATTTAGTTCCAGTCAAACGCACACTTTTCATTCACTCGCGTTGCATTTACATCCCAGGTGTTCGTCTCAAGTGGCTTTATCTGGGGCCATACATGCACTAACCCCCACTGCTTGGCTGGTTAGACCGACTGCAAGACATTAGACCACAGTGGAACTGGAGCTGATTGATGTCTGCTTTAATGTTTACTCTGACTGCACTAGTGTGATACTGGACTACTAAAGGCAGGTGAGGTACAACCTGCGATTAAGGAAAACATTAATCACCCCAAATCTTGAATTCCTCCACTGAAAAGATATTTCTACTTCCTCCCTGCTACGCCCCCATACTGGGTGCAATAGATCCAAGAAAGGCCTGCATACTATATAAAGACAACACATGACAAAGACCAAGCTCATGCAAGAACAAGTGTCTTCAGTTTTAAGAGCTGAGCAGTGGCACTAAACATAGACTGCTTCTGTATATATATGATCAACCCTTATATTCGACTTCTTTTCTGTAGAATTGCTCTCAAAGATGTTCATCGTAGAGGCAGCGCATGTCAAATGAAACAGCTTCCTCTTCCCAACAATGCCAGTTATCAATTAAAGTGTGATCGCAGTGGTGATCTTAGATCCTGGGGGAGTCTCGGGCAAAGGAACCAGTGGGGGTCCCTTGTTTGGGGGTAACTTCATGGAGTCTTGTTTGCCCTCTTTGCAAGTCGGCTACTGCATGTAAACGCCTCAGTGAATGAAATGCCATTTATTTTTCTTTGTGGGTGTTAAGTGCCTGGTCTGGGGGTGCAGAGACACAACATAAAGGACGAGCAGAGGAGAGCCAGGTATAAAAGTAGGCAATTTATTACCACCAACATTTCCTATTTTTACACAACTTTAAACAAAAAAGACATTTACAAAAAAAAAAGAGAGAGAACAATAGAAGCCTGGCTTCAGGGTGGACTAATGCCAACACAACAAGCAAAACAAACTATCTCATGATCCCAAAACTGAACTGTTAGGTGACAGTCTTGAGTTTTTTTTTCTCCTTACTTTTAAGCCACAGAATGCTTTTCACACTTTCCAGCACAACATGAAAATCTGCCTAAAGAGATGTGAAACTGGCACCAGGCTGACGAGTGGCTGCCGTTCTGTGTGTTGTCGTTGGTGATGCAAACAGCAGCTTCATTTGAATGCCTGAGTCTGGCCTCCCGTAGAAAAACAAACCCACAAATCACTTGTGCAAGCAGCTTATTATGACCCACAGTTACTTATGTGTTCGTGAGCTGGTCAGACTTCTAAACTACGAGAGAGGGAAAGTGTGGCTGCGACATTCATCACCTGCAGCATGCTGTGGGAAAGACGAACGCAGGAAGACACACAGAAAGCAAACACTGTGATCTATACGGCAGCATCTTGTATTGTTTTACGTAATTAATAATCCACTGTCACCTTTATCTGCAATTATATATTAAACTAATCCAAACAGCCCTAACTCAGCCTCACTGGCGTCCTGAGCTGGTTTTATGTGCTGGAGCAGACACAGAATCCTCACGGCGCTCTGACTTTGAATCTAAATTGTGCGCTGAAGGCCGGCGCTCCTTCACACCCTGCAGCTCACGACCTGTGTCTTAACAGATGAAGAATCACTCCATTTACTCTCTAAGACTGTCCGTTCAGCCACTTTAAGAGAAATCAATGTACTTCAGCCCCGCGGAGAGCAACGCTCCGCAGCCTCTGCCGATCTGACCTACAAATGACTACTCTGTTACCCCCAAAGGCTCGTCTGTGTTTAGATATGTGCTGTGTGTGTGTGTGTGTGTGTGTGTGTGTGTGTGTGTGTGTGTGTGTGTGTGTGTGTGTGTATGTGTGTGTGTGTGTGTGTGTGTGGGTGTGTAGGTGTGTGTGTGTGTGTGTGTGTGTGTGTGTGTGTGTGTGTGTGACAGGAATACAAAGAGACACAGATAGTGAGGTATTTTAAGGACAATACTTGATGTGGTGCAGCAGGTTTGTGACAGAAAATTAAGCAAAGGTCAAAATACGAACAAGAAGTTTTCACAAGTCTTGTTTCAGTTTTGATCGGCTGCACTTGAACGTATCATCAGAGCAGCTTCAGGTTGCTTGGCAGGTAGAAGGTTAACCCTCTGAACTGAAAGACATGTTGTCTTGGAAAATAATTGAAAAAATGACACCATTTATCAGATCTGGAGACAACAGAAAGAATCAGTCAGCTTTTCAGCTTTCTGAGGGTCATTGACCTTGGATGTGCTTCTACAGGGCTCATCTGAGCAAAAAGTTTAATTTCATGCTAAGCTTAAAATTTGGTTAAAAACACTTTATTTTTCACGTCTCATTTAAAGATTTGCTAAAAACCATTTGCAAAAGCAGATTCTTTAAAAACGAACCCCACTGTGGCAGGAGGAGCACTAACGACTCACATAACGAGGGGGAGGAGCAACAAACCGCAATTAAAACTCAGGTGTTAACGGCTCCTTCAGGATATCAGTATGTGGAACTCCCAACTAGTCAGTCAGAGCTGATGAAGCCTCTTGGATGAGAGGTGGAACGTCTTCAAGGAACTCAAGCAGTTGCTACGATTAATCCACGAGAATAGTGACTCAGTTGTGATGAATAGTCATGTGACAGAATGTCGGGACTATTTAGCGTTAGCTGCTTGGGATTCAGAGGGTTAACTGGCTGCAAGCTACCTGGCACCAAACTGTTATGTAGTGATAGATGATGACATCAGCTGATGAAGTCTTGAAGGTAAAATATCTGCAGCAGCCCAAATGAAACACTGGTAGTGAGATGAATGCAGCTTTGTTTGAAGATATCACATCATCTCTTGCTTGACGTTTTAGTTGTTTTCTTATGTTGCTCAGTACGTTTTTCTTCCTTGTTTATGTTGGTCACAGCCTCCAGCTTTTATATCAGTGCCGGCTTTTACATGGAACATGAGGGTATCCCGTCAGCTGATGATGGTAGCAGCAGGCTTTGTTCATAAACATGGCAAATCTTTGTCTTTATCAGGGAATCTCACCTCTAGGCCAGGACACAAAACCTTTTTTTTGCACTGCCTTTGAGTGAACTTCAAATTCCTCATGGACCATCTTCCCCTCATATACCACCGCTCTTCTTCACTTTTCGTTTCTTCTGCTCATCTGAGGGTCAGGTTGCGATGGCAGCAAGCTAAGGATGGTATTCAAGACGTCTCCAGCAACATCCTCAAGGGTGATCCCAAGGCGTTCCCAGGCCAGATAAAATATATAATCCTGCATCAAATCTTTGGTCTACTTTTGGGTCTCCTCTCAGTTGGGAAAACTTCCAAAGTAAGGTGTCTTGGAGGCATCGTCATCAGACGCCCGAACCCTCTCAGCTGGCTCCTTTTGACAAGACTCTACTCTGAGGTCCCTCCAGAAGTCTGAGATCTCCAAGGCTTACCCCAGCAACCCTACGGAGGAAACTCATTCCAACTGCTGGTATCTCAAGTCTCATTCTTTCAGTTACTGCCCTCATGACTGTTGGTGAGGGTTGGAGAAAAGACCGACTGACAAATCGAGAGCTTTTCCAGCTCAGCTTCTGTTCCACGCTATGGTCTGTTCCTACACCAGCATTTATGCTGACGCTGCACCGGTCCATCCGTCCATCTCACTCTACATTTTAGTGTCACTCATAAGCACGATCCCGAGATGCTTTAATTCCTTTGCTTGACCCAGAGGGAGCGACCCACTGGTGTCCACATGGCCTCAGACTTCAGCTTCATCTTCTCCTCATGTTTGTCACGTTTCAGTTTCATCTGAAAAAGTTTTCACTCCTGTCATTTACATCTTAATGTTCTGATGCTGCTCTTTTCTTCTGTTGTTAGCATTTTCCAGGCATTATGTAAAGCACTGTGGATTGCCTTTGTGTATGAAATGTGCTTCACAAATATATTTGCTTTGCCAATATTTAAAAAGAGATTACGTCTGGGGTGGGGGGGGTGGCTGCATTAAAACCAAACCGGGTGTTAAATTGTCCCTTAATTGCATTCGATTTACACAAAGCATAATTCAGCAGTTACAATGGTATTCTGCAAACAACATTTCAAAAACTGTTTCTTAAAGACAGGCACAACTTATTCCACTCAGTGAAATCCTCCCACGCCGCTCTGCCCTGCAAACAACAAGCATTTTAACTGTGTTGACAGCGAGACAGACTGTCGTAACCAAAGTTATCCACTGACACTCTCTCCTCTCTCTTTGTCTCCCCCCCACAGGAATCAGCTCTACAGCCTTCCAGGAAAGACTCCTCAGTTTTCAATCCTGCGGTTCTCGCAGGAAGCCGTCCTGCACTGCAACGTCACCAGCAAGGCAGCAAAGTACAACTCGGCGAACAAAGAAGTGCTTTGCCTCAGCAACATGAACCAGTCTCTGTCGCTCATCCTCAGGGCCATCCGGTCAGCCGAGAGGCTGGTGTTCTTCGGCTTGGACTTGTTTGAGAATTACCCGAGTGACACAAAATGATCTCGGCCGACAGAGGATGCAGTGCGCTCAAAAGCTGATCAGGTCAATGAAGTTTAACACATGGGAAATATTAAAACACAATCGACCCTCCGATCAACCTTATCTAATCTTGGAAAAGTTGAGATTCCAAAAGAAATCCACTCACTAGACGAGTGTTAACACTGCACAAGAGACACTTCAACTCCCACAAAGTGTCATTTATTGGGGGAATTCATAATGATTGGCTCATTATGCATTTCCCCAATAACGATTATCGAATATGCACTCCAAATATCAAGCTGAGAAACTTTTTTTTTGAATGATTTTCATATCTAGAGTTGTGAGAAAAAAAATCTGCTGATTGATGAATGTACTGAAACTTGTTGCACACGAGCTCTTAGATATGCAAAAACTATTGACACCATAGGGTCACTTAAATTGCACTAAACTCTCTTTTGATGAAAGCTGAACAGGATTAAAAGCAAACGGTGATTTTAAGATTATTTTTAATGATTTAATTAGATCTGTCTTCGCCAGACAATTACCGGGTTGCCTGGAAAGCTTTTATCCGGCCGTCTGCGAGCGAATCAGCGCAGGAGGTCGGAAAGCTCCTCAGAAAATCACTTCAGAACATTTTCACCTGATGCAGGAGAATTAGATCTGGTTTTAGCAGTAATGAAAATGAACCATTATTTGAGTTGTGTCTGTCTGTAGAGGTGTAGCCGTGGTGGAGAAAGAGTGACACGTGTTTAGACTTGAAGACGTTTGATGCTGGTTTGTTCCTGTGACGGTGGCTGTTTGTGCCCACGAAAACAAATCGTCATTCCCATGACTGTGGCCATTTAATGTTGACTGAGCACCACACACACTGCAGAGAAGTGGAGGAAACAACATGTAGGATGGCACGGTGGTGGTCACCTCCAGGTTAGAACCAGCCGACTGTCTGTGTGGACTTTGCATGTTCTGTCTCCAGCTTCCGTCCAAAGCACAGTAGGTCATCTGGCACTTCTGAACTGACTGTAGGTGTCAGTGTCGGCGTGCGTGGTTGTTGTGCTAGCCTTGTGATGGACACGTCATCCTGCCCATTGTCAGCTGGAATGGGCTCCGGACCTCCAGGGCTTTCTAAATTAGATTCTCCATTTAGTTCAGTTGGACTAAGTTCTAGCTGTCAAACCAAACAGCTAGCTTGGTTAGCAAGGCGCCACGGTAACAGTCCCACATGGTGAAAGTCCATTTTATATGTTTTATCCCAGTAGTTTTATTTACTTGCCAGTGCTGCTTCTGCTAACGCTTACAGGTCTCAGACCCAAGACTCAAGAGTCTCCACACACTCCCACCATCATTATTTTATTAGTATTACTTTGTCAGTCACTAAAAAAAGCAGACAGAGTTCTTCCTGAAGGTGGCGTAGACAGCAGCAGCCTGTTAAGGTCATAACTAAAACAGCTGAGCAACAGCTGACATGGATGTAAACGAGTGTGAGACCAGGTCGCTCTGTCACGTCCAGCTTTCCTTTAAGTGTGTCGGTTTGTCTGACAGCAGTTTAATATAAAGTCAATAGATCAGCAGACATGTAGTTGTGAAATGACTGTGAAGTGACTGCTGGTGACCATGTGGTCTTCATTCAGCTGTATTACAGTACTCTATAGGTGAGCACAGAGAGCAGGAGGGAAGCAAACAGCTGAGCTCAGGTTGCACTGAAGCACAATAAAAACACAGTACAGTAAAACGCAAATATTTACTTCAATGGTTTTTGAAGTTTCTACAGAGAAACTGAAGAAACTTCATGTTGTCTTGTAAAACTGGGAGGTCATCTAGATGAATGGCAGTAATACACATTTTCATTTTTTCACAGTTTTTAAGACATATAAGTACACAATAAAAATGGATTTTCACCATGTGGGACATTAACGAGGTGTTTCAAAAAAGGTCCAGGACTGGTGTCACTGAAGATCTATTTCAAACCCAAACTACAAACTACCAGTTTTCCCCTTCAGACCATCAACCAGCTCGTCTACAGAGATCCTGCAGCGTTTGCTTCGTTCAGAGAAGAGGCAGAGTTGTGTCAGGACCAGTGGAGGCTGCTTCACCATGACAACCTGCTCACAGCATCCTGAGCATCCCACAGCTCCTGGCTGAGAAGAACATCTCCATGTTGGAGCAACCTCCCTACTCACCCCACCTGGCTCCGTGGGGTTGGTTCCTCTTCCCCAAGCTCAAGGGGGTCATCAAGGAGACCCGTTTAGAAGACGTGGACGACATCAAGATGGCTGTGAGGACGGAGCTGAGAGGATCCTGAAGAATCCTTCCAGGAGTGAAGAGAAGGCTGGAGGAGGGTGGTAGACTCCAGGAGGGTTACTGGTAGTTTGTAGTTTGCATTTGATCTTTTGTGACACCAGTCCTGGAACGTTCCTGACACACCTCGTAAGCGGTGAGTCTTTCTCTTTTAATGTCTCTGATGTTTGACTTTAGGTGATGAGTGCAAATTTAGTGTCAGAACGGCCAACATTATGGGAAAGACACTGACATTTTATTGGGATGATGACATAATTAGCACCTTCCAGCTGTAAAATTCTAACACCCAGTGAACCACAAGGGCCTTGTTCAGCAAAAAGCCATTCTAGTATCAGCCTACTGAGCGTCAGACTTTACAGGAGCTGTCCTACAACCACCATAAGCCATGGCACCGTCCTCTACGGCTCGTCACTTCTGAGAAAGAGCAATAAGTCGCATTTTGAACAGCAGATATTCAAGGAAACCACTTGAAGCAATAAAAACTAAACTGTTCTAGTTGTGTGTTTATACATAGATGGCTCTAATGAAGACGTCCTGGCAGCACAGACATAGAAGCTGGGTTCAGGACTCGGCTAGCGGCGCCTCGAGCTTGGCCTGGAGCCCCAAAGCAACACCCAGAATAAGTGACAGTGTTGGCAGGTGGGAAGCAGGCGGGGAGCGTGTCCTTGCTGCTCACACTCGCTTGTCCTGCTGGTAGAACAGGTCCAGCTCCTCATTGTCGGGTGAAAAGAATCAGTAGGCGGCTCCAGGAGGGACGGTGGTCCAGAGTAATGAGGGAGGCAAAGAGGGGGAAATGCAGAAGCAGAAGAAGGGCACTGAAAAGACAAATCTGTCTCAGTGTGAGAATCATCCAGTGCTTACAAACAGCGTTCAGAACAGTCCCGCAGACTAAAAGCTCAAATGCTTGAGCACACAAGTGAAGTTTAGCAGCAGAATGAACTTCCCCACACAGCAGCGCCAGCTGGAAGCATTACACATTTACAACCATTATGCTCTGTTTGACAATTTCTATCTCCATTTGTCACTCTCTGCCGTTCTCTCAGCGTCGGCGCTATACACTGCAAACTCTTAATGTTTTAAGTGGCAGCAGTCAGCGTTATCTCTCTGCCTCCTCTTTATTCTTCACACATTCTCTCCCTAATTACGTCTCCATCCAGCGAGTCCTCTCATTGTGCGGCAGTTAGCTCTGCTCATGAAAAGAGATACTGGAGTCGAAGGCTGATTTGCCGGCTTTAACACCCGCACAGGCTTCAGTGGAGACCTGAGCGATGAATGCCTTTTTTTGTTCCTGTTTAACAGCTAATTAATATTGTGAAACCGTACACAAAAAAACAAGATTACTGCGAGGGATGCAATAGTTGGTTTATGGTTTTCGAGCTGGAACCAAACTGCTCGGAGATCAGCAGCTCTTTAAAAAACAGGGGAACCATGAGATTCAGTTTGTTTTGTAGTTAGGCATGATGTTTGCTAGAGTAGCTTTTGTGAGAAAAACAACGAGTAAAGCACTATTTTATACTATGAAAGAAAAAAACAGTTTCCTACCTTAACTTATTTGTACTAGTTTGAATGTGATAGAGTTTTTTAAGGTGGCGGGAGGGCGGCGGGGGGCTTTTGCAGCTTGTAGTTTCTTATTAAAGCACAGATTTGTAGAGATGACACTCTTTTAAAATGTCCTGAGGTATGATTAGGTAGTGTGTGTGTGTCGTGTTTCCACGGTCATGATGATGCATTCGAATCATTTTTAGCGTTAAACGAATGTTTCTGTTTTGTTTTTTTTTTCAAATAATCGCAGCTCAATTTTTAGCAAAGATTTGATACGCGAAATTTTGTAAGCGAAGCCGATAATTTGTACGTAATCGTCCAGTTTGTACATAAACAGACTTGCAATACTGATTTTGAAAAGAAAAATTTTCAGGGATAAGAAACACAAACGTCCGATGCTTTAAATCATGTGCCTTTTAGTAGTAAAACAACATAAATGAAATTAAAAAATGCTTTAATTTATTTAGTATAATGTCAAATGATGTACCAAAAAATGAAACAGGAAGCAGGTGGAATCTGATCAGTCACCCACCGCTGGGTTGGTAATACATCTGGTTTTCATTTCTTCTAGTAGCATTAAGGAGCATTCACACTGCATGCAGGGCGAGTTTAGGGCTGCTGCAATCGCGTTTAAATTCAATATTTCACTTAGTAGGAAATAAAAGATAACCAGCTCTAGTTCATGCATTAAATAAAATGTCAGACTGCAACAAGAGCCGAACTCTTCCAACTGCATGAGAAGCACAATGTAGAAATGAGTTCAGACTGATGCACCTTTTGAAAAGTAGCTGCTGTCTTAACGAGACGCTCTGCTGAACGAGCCTGCTTACCTGACCAGGTATAAAGACTAAATGATTCAATCAGTTCAGAAAAATGTTGGCTGGATGTTTTAGAGTAGTGTGCATGCTTAGCATTAGATAAAGACCAGACAGACTACGGTTACAGTGAGCATGGTTCCGCTTCAGGTGAACAAGTAGAAGGAATTTTGAATGTTTAATATTTTCACCATTTAAAAGAACAGTTGCATCGCTGGTTGGTTGGTCTTTGTACACTTTGTAAATCCACTGTACAGCCTGTTGTGTTTTCTTTCACTGTGAGACGGATCGGCGGCGTCACTGTGACACAGACGTCACACTGGAGGCATCGTTCAGCCACGTAGGACTGAGTCTATATGACACAGACGTGTGCAGCAACACGTATGTTAGGAACAGAGCTGCATCTGTTAATAACAGTGGTTGATCTGTGGATTATTTTTTCAATCAGTCAGTTCGTTGTTTTGCCTATAAAATGTCAGAAAATGGTAAAAAATGACAAATGATTTAGAGATCATTGGTTTATTGTCACTGAGAAGCAAATAAAAAGGAAATTATCCGCATTTAAGAAGACGCATTTAGACATTTAGACTTTTTCCTTAAAAATTCGATTGATTAACCCTCTGAACCCCAAACAGTTTCTCCTGTCACATTTTGACTCACTATGGGCTCATTAATCTCTGCAGTATTAATCACTGCACCTGTATGGAAACACCACCAGCATGGCTGGAAGCTAAAGGAACTCAGGAAAGGTTTTTGTGCAGCGTGACACACTTATGATGCAGTAAATCACAAGAACAAGCAAAAGTTAGATTTCTGCGATTATCTATTTTGCAAATAATGATTTTTTTTAAACGTGGGATCAACATTCACAAAATTTTTCCGAGTGCCCACAGTCGTTACCAACACTGGGTGGCTCTGCATACTATCGATGTTTTACTACTTTAAAATGAATTTGTTGACACACTTGTCTCGTCTCTACTACGTGTGAACACAGCGAGTGCAGAATCTTTTGTTTTCAGAATCTAGTTCGAGCAAATGATTTATTTTTGGCAAATTATTAAATGAGACCCACAGAAAAAAAAGTGATTTTGATTAAATACAACAAGTTTAAGTTTAGCTTCTGCAAAGTTTTTCTGACAGACTGACACACGATTAGGTGAAGAACCACTGAAACACTGAGACTATGACCATTCCTCATGTTTTCAGTGTGTCTGGTGTAATTTCAATAATTGTTTTGAAGCCAACGTTCTGTTCAAACCTGCTGGTAAATTTTGGGGTTCAGAGGGTGAATCTGTTATTAAAGTAGTTTAACAACAAACCAATTCCTCTCTGTAGCTCTAGTTGAGGAAACACTTGTACCTGATGTGCTGCAGGACGACCCGTCTGCCTCACAGCGCGACTCCTCTGCATCCGTTTCAGACTTTTGTTTTGTGATTGCATGAGCCACGCAGAACGTCTTCGTTACTTTGGTTGTTGTGCTTTGATTGTTTCTGCATCACACTGTTGTACATAAAGACCCGAAGAGGTCCTCAAATACTTGCTTAGAAAAGGCATACTGAGGGTAAGGAGGGTGAAACAAACCTGGTTATCTGCAGCACAGAATGCACCGTTGCACTAGCAGGGCCCGGCCAGAGGTCCCGACCCGCCGGCTGAACACATGCTTGACTCGGCTGGACCCTGAGCCGTCTGCTGTTTATAGTATTTATGAGAGAATCCGTTCGGTCGACCTAATATGCAATGTAACATATTTTTTTTAATTAAAATTAGACAATACTGGAAACTACCGTGTTGTTGGATTTGCACAAAATTGTGAATGTTCTCTTTGATGTTACTGAATTCTCCAAACCTTTGCATTTATAATGAATGAATGCTCACACTGCTCTCTCTCTCTGTTATTGGTTTTCTGTACTTTTAAAAAAACAACTCTAAACACATCTTGTTCCAAACAGTTTGAAAAGCTATGAAAATGCGACCTTTAAATAAGCTGAGTGCTGCTGATCCGGTATGGCCTGGGTTTTGTATGCATGTCATTAGAACACGGTTGTGCAGGAGTTTTTGCTGGCATGTTTTTGTCCTTTTCACTGTTCATGTCTTGTTTAAATTTTTAATGCAATAAAGATTGTCTTAAGCTTCTTCCTTTTTTTCTGCCAGTCTCACAAACACCCAGACAGATGATAGAAAGTGATGCAGAGGACTCAGCATGAGGAGATTCTGGAGGTAAATGACACCCATCACTTCAAATCCAACGTCATGAACCTGCATCTGAAGTTTTTTTTCTTATTAAAATAGACAAACTTATGTTATCCAAAAAAAGAAATTCTGTGAGTTAATTTGGTAAACAGGAAAAGTTCATTTTTTTGTTAGATATCCTGCTTTTTGAGGACATTTCTTTATAGAAATTTGAGGCAGATCGGAGCACTTGCAGCCCAAGGACACAACCACCATGACACAGGTTACAGGGTGGAATCAAACCGCCAACCGTCCGATCATTGACCGACCCGTCTGAGCCACAGCCGCCACGTAAAGCTTCTGGAAACTTCTCCTGCACTTCTCTACATGTGCACTGCTGAGCTCTGTGTTCAGTCCAGGAGCAGAACATTACAAGTCCAGTCCAGTGTACTTAGTTTTATAACTCTTTAAGGAACAATGACAACGTACTCTCAGTCCATGAGGTAAATGAAAAGGACAACGAGAAATCAGAAAAGTACACAAGTAAGCGTTGGTATTAGCTTCTAGAGTGTGCACAAAAGGGTCTTTGCTTCTCCTTTCACAGGACTCTTGGCCTTTAATATGTTATTTCTGGAAATGGTTCAACTGATTGCTTCTGACTGAACATTCACATGCTGTAATTTACCAAATGACTTGTAATTTGAAAACCACCAACTAA
>NW_007580153.1:67556-69899 GCF_000690725.1 Stegastes partitus | reverse complement strand
ACGAGCAGCTGTACAAAAACTACTTGCCAATAAATGTGCTGAACCCCAAAACCACCAGTGGGTTTGAGAGGCTTGTTATCTAGGAAGCAAAAAATTTCCAAAATTATACCATTTATCAGCCAGAAAATGTAAAAACAGAGAAAATGATTTATTTTTAACCTTAAGTCCTTTACTAATTTGTGTGTCTTGGAAATAAACAAAATCTAAGCATAAAATTGTGTCATTTCATCAAAATCACTTTATTTTGTATGCCTCATTTAAAAATGTGCTAAAAATGAACCGTTTGCTCTAACTAGTTTCTGTAAAAAACAGAAAATTCTGCACTCTTCTATGCAGCTTTGAATCAGCTGGGACCAACAGTCATGTGACAAAAATCCAGGGACTTTTTGGCTGAACTGCAGGCAGTGTTTACACAGAGCAGATACGTGTGGAAATACATAAATATGAGGAGCCCCTAGCAACAGCTGTATGGAAAAAGTTATGTTGTTTATTTAAGATCCTGCCAATTGTTTTGTCAAATTAACAGTTAAAATTCAATTCTTGGCAAAACAAGGAAGCCTTTAGTGACTTTGCTGCCACCAGCAGTCGCATGGCAGCGATTCTGGGACTTTTGGCTGAACTGCAGGTTGTGTTCAAACAGAGCAGATCAATTTCTTTTTTTTAAAAAACATACGTTGTAAAAAATATCTGTAGTATGTGGAGTCATTTGCAATCCAGTGTCGGTATCACCTCTGGGCACTTGGAAAAACTTTTTTTTTTAAACTTGCAGAAAATTATTAATAAAAAAAATTCAAGTTTCGATTTTTCTTTCTTTTTTTTTTTTTCTTTAATGTATTGCATTATAAATTAAGGCACAGAAGACATCTCTGAGTTCTCTCTACTTCAAACCATGATTGTGCTGTTTCCATAGAGGTGCAGCTTATTATTTTGTAATAAAAATTGAGCCCATAGTTAGCAAAAATGTGACAGAAGTACAAAAAAAAAAAAAACACAACAAAAAAAGCCCAAAAACTGCTTGGAGTTTAAAAGGTTAATTTGTTGTACGGATGTCAGAAATGACGTTTATGTCTTTCCAGTAGGTGGTGCAGCAGCTCCAGAAATATTCGTCAGCTCAACCCTAAGAAGCTGGTTTAAAGAGGAGGGTTTCAATAAAACGGTAAAATGTTAGCGCCACTCAGCGTTGATTCAGACAGGAGGCCACCATGTTGCTCCTTTTGTTTTGGCTCATCGGTAATCACTTTAATCATTCAGGAATCAAACTTCATCTGTAGTTCTGCACAGTTTGTTCATTTTCTGTCTTTCTAGGTGTTGGTCTGGGTGTTGAAGTTCACCAAACTCCTGCAGAGGTTCTCAGAAAACTCGGAGACAAAGTCCAGTTGGTCTGCAGCCATGCAAGGACCGACTACACTCTGATGCTGTGGTACCAGAAATCCCCTGGAGAACAAACTCTGAAGCGCATTGGACACGTGAATTATGGCATCATTGAGCACGAGAAGCCTTTTGAAAGCAACTTTAACATCACGGGAGACATGAGCGGAGAGACAGCAAAGAAGGGTTCTCTGTTCATAGTCGATCTCCAAGCTGAGCACAGTGCAGTGTATTACTGCGCAGCTAGCTATGCACACTGACTGCAACCCTCCTCCCCTTAATACAAAAACTGAGCCAAGTCTTATCAGAGTGGATGGTTTTAAATAAGAACTTGAACCCGCCTCTTCCAGCCAGCTGCTCTGGATTCGATGCCATTATCTGACTTCACTTCCTTTTCCTATTTAAACCTCAGTCAGCTCAGTAGAAAGTCGATTTTCTGTCACATCGCAGCAAATCTAGTCCCTAAAACTTTCGCAGCACAGAGTTTTGCTCTTGAACTTTTTCATTTCATGGAAATTAGAATGATTTATTTTCTCTTTTTCTGCTGCTTTACAGGTAAATACACCACAGGCTGTGTAAATTCACACATACTCAGGTGAAGAATTTGCACATGCTAAATATTTACATCACCTACAATTCTCTAGATTTACTACACTTGTTTATTTTAATTTCAACATTTCTTTTTAATTTTTTTATATGCTCCTTCAAAAATTCTTGGTTTTTCTGTGATGCACCAAATCACCACGTCAAATTCCTTGTTTGTAGAAACCTATTTTACAACAAAACAGACTCTGAATAATCTGTTTGCATACAACTATCTCCCGTTAATGTGGAGAAGACAATTTTAATGTATTTTCTTTCTCCGTCCAGGTGTTAGTCTGAGTGTGGATGTCCGTCAGTCTCCCTCTGATTTTTTCACTAAACCTGGTGACAAAGTGCAGATTTTCTGCAGCCATGATAAAACTGACTTCAGGG
>NW_007580153.1:66429-67300 GCF_000690725.1 Stegastes partitus | reverse complement strand
ATCAGTATAACTGCTGATGCACTGAAGGAGACCATCAATATGAACTATATCATCTCTGATTCTTCAATATAACCAAACATTCAGAGAACACACAATGATCATCTTATTCTTAACTATGACTTTGAACACCATTCTGGTTTCAGGTAAAGCTGTTGTTTGTACAGTAATGATGCTTGAATACAGATTTTCTCCAATTTTAGATGTTTTAAAAATATATATTTTCTTTTATGAATCTTCATGCTCATGTTGCATTTTCTTTTATTTCAACAGGTTCCTCTCTCAGTGACAAAGTCGACCAGAATCCACCCAACATGTACAAAAATCCTGAAGAGAAAGCCAAAATCTACTGTTCACACAGTATTGCCACCTGGAATCGAATCCTCTGGTACAAACAATCAGACAGACAGCTACAGTACCTGGGAAACATGGTAGCAGGCAGTGCGCTTCCAGAGAGTGGACTGGATGAGGATGTGACCATAGGAGGGAGTGCAGATGAAGGCCGGAACTGCACATTAACAATTAACAGTGTCAGTGTGAGCAGCAGTGCAGTTTACTTCTGTGCTGCTAGTTACCACAGTGCTACATATCACTGATCCTCAGTACAAAAACCTCACAGTCACTCAGGTTGTTTTTCTTCTCTATATTACAACACACAGTCTGATGCACCTGCTTCTAACCTATATTGGTTTTTCTCATGATGACAATCAGGGAGGGCTGCAATGGGAGGTCCTGAATGCCTCTAACCTCCCACTTTCCTTTATAAGTAGCAGCAGTATGTCAGGCTGTAAAATATCACCATGACGGCTCAAATACTCGTCACATCTGTAGTCTTATCTCTGTGGCTTCAAGGTGAATGATGTGCAGGCTTTAT
>NW_007580153.1:57461-59055 GCF_000690725.1 Stegastes partitus | reverse complement strand
AAATCCTCTCTGAACATGACAAAAACTCAACACTCAGTTCTTTTATCATCAGTGGTTTTGATCAGAGAAGCTCCAGAGCACCTGCCTCTGTGGTTATATGTGGGTTTCATGCTTTCATTTTAGAAATAACTTTGTTTTATTCTATTTTAATGAAGGCATGTTATTTAAAGGTCCCGTATTGTGCAACTTTTTTTAGCCAAATAATAACAACAACAGTCTTTTTGTTTTTCAACTCAAAATACTGAAAAGATGGTTAACTTGAATGTAGAACTCCTCTCCTGGTTTCAGTCCAGTTTTAAAAAGATTGTTTCAGTGTCTGTAGCTTTAAATGTAGCCGATTGTTGCTGTCAGCGCCTCCTCAGGAAGAAAACTCTCTCTGGCTGTGTCCGAAATCAGTCACTACACACTACATAGTGTGTCTGTCATTCTGTATTGCTCTCCAAATGTTAAGCTACAATTGTTCTGCTCTATATTGTGCACTCAAAGTATCCCACAATGCACCGTACAACAGCAGTGGACAGCTGATGGTCACCGACCAGCAACATGCACCATCATGCATCGCATGGAAGGAGAAGGGTAGACAGATGAGAGCATTCACACAGATTTCTGATTCCAATTCATAGTGTCAATATGTGTTTTCTGTGGAATATATCTTTTCTTTACGTGTTGCTTGTTGAACGCGAGACAAATCCATGAGTTATGATGCAAAAATATTGAAACTAATAATCTATATTAATGTGTTTATTGTAAGCTGTGTGACTTATCACAACAGGAACAAAGACAAATATACTTTTTGTTCTTCATTTTATTTGCGCAAATACACTTCGCATAGGAATAGATACGAATGAGTGTGAGAGACCAGGAAGTTTCTATCAAGTGCTGTATTTCATATTTTCTGTAGACGTTATGCAGTTTGACGAGTAACCACAACTTGTCACAATGGTGAAATTTTACTTGACGATTAATTGTCATAAAAATAAATGTAACTTGATTTAACTGTGAATTTCTATTCATTTTATGCCACAGTTAGGTTTAGTTTAATAGCAACAGTGCCTTTGATCGCAACCGCTGGAAATGTGACAAATCACCTTCTGAGTTATTTGGCTCTTTGTTTTAATTTTGCTTAAAACAAAAATGTGTGTAAGGCCGACAATTCATGATCTTAAATGCACAAAGTTAAAAATGAAATTAGAATTCAAACATTTGGTGGCAAAAATGACTAAAACATGACATTTGTGCTCGTCTTATGCAGCTGTTTTCATACGGATGAATGGAAATTATTCGAACAGTGATAAAATCCTTGTGCTCAGATCAAACTATTGCAAATATGTGAGTAAATAATAAAGATATTCATTGAAATTATTCAGCCTGAGTTCACTGTTATCCTCAACACTGTTTGTAGTGTTGCCTACCAATATTTACCAGTATTGCTTGTTACAATGTCTAGTTTTAAATGAATATGAACGCAGAGTCAACAGTCAGAGACACTTAACTGAGAGAGAAAACTCCTCCCAGAAAGCTGCATCTCCTCCTTTTCCTCTTCAACCCTCAGTCTCATCAGTTCAGTCTGTCATTTAGTTTGATCTGATTCCAG
>NW_007580153.1:55478-56376 GCF_000690725.1 Stegastes partitus | reverse complement strand
TTCTTTTATCATCAGTGGTTTTGATCAGAGAAGCTCCAGAGCACCTGCCTCTGTGGTTATATGTGGGTTTCATGCTTTCATATCTGATTGTTCCAGAATACTTTCATTAGGTATGCTATTTGAAGGTCGCACACTGTGCACCTTTTCAGAAAAAGTAATTAACGGCCGTCAGTTTTTCAGTTAAAATATTGAAAAGATGGTAAATTTGACTGTAGAACTCCTGGTTTTAGTTCAGTTCTAAATAGGTTGTTTCAGTGTCTGTAGCTTTAACTTTCACCAAGCAAGGAAAAAAAGACAGCAGTTGATATTGAAACGTCTCTGAAGTTCTGTAACTTGTATTTTCTGTAGAGGTTGTGCAGTATGAGTGGTGACCGCAATCTGTCACAATCAAGAAATTTTACTTGATGAATAATTGTCGTACAAATAATTGTAATTAAAGACCTAACCATGTGTTTCTGTTCATTTTATGCCTCTGTTAGCTTCAAAGTAAAAGTATTATCACCTTTGACAACCACCTCCTTGCTTAAAATCCAACAAATCGTCTCCTCTGAGTTATTTAACTCCTTATTTTTAATTCTCTCAAAACCAAAATGTGCCTTAAGCACTGCTCTGGTGTTTGAAATTAAACTAAATCCACAAAGTTAATGTTAAATTTGAATTCAAGCTACTTGAGATAAACACTTGGTGCCAATAAGCTATGTCAGAAGAGGAGGCTGCAAACGGTGGAAAAAACCACCTGGGCAATAATGACTACAATAGGATATCTGTGTTAGTTTGATGCAGCTGTTCAGTAGTTTTGTCTATGAATGCAGAACTAGAAGTCACAGAAATATCAAACATGATAGTTGACTGAGAGAGAAAACTCCTCCCAGAAAGCTGCATCTCCTCCTTTTCCTCT
>NW_007580153.1:52463-53948 GCF_000690725.1 Stegastes partitus | reverse complement strand
AGCGACTGACATCCACACAACTCTATAATACACTTTGATTTGCCATCTAAAGGCTTTCAACAGATTGCTCCATGTTGACGAAAGACAAAATGATCTTCCTTCTGATTTTCTGCCTGCCTGGTAATCATTTAAAAAACTCCTCTAAATGTGGAAACTTATGAATTTATCATCCATCATGATCTAAATATGCTTTGTTTTCTGTTTTTTTCACTTTGTCCAGGTGTTAGTCTGGGTCTTGATGTCCTTCAGTCTCCCTCTGATTTTGTCACTAAACCTGGTGACAAAGTGCAGATTTTCTGCAGCCACGATAAAACTGACTACAGAGTGATGCTCTGGTACCAGCAGCCTCCTGGAGAAACAGCCATGAAGCTCATTGGATATTTGTACCACAAAGCTCCCACTTTGGAAGAGTTGTATAAAAAGGATTTTAACATCTCTGGAGATTTGAGTGGAAGTGATAAAAAGAAAATCCCTCTAACGATCCAAGTTGTTGGACTTGAGCAGGGAGCAGTTTATTACTGTGCAGCAAGCAAAGCACAATGACACAAATCCTCTCTGAACATGACAAAAACTCAACACTCAGTTCTATTATCATCAGTGGTTTTGATCAGAGAAGCTCCAGAGCACCTGCCTCTGTGGTTATATGTGGGTTTCATGCTTTCATATCTGATTGTTCCAGAATACTTTCATTAGGTATGCTATTTAAAGGTCGCATACTTTGCACCTTTTCAGAAAAAGTAATTAACGGCCGTCAGTTTTTCAGTTAAAATATTGAAAAGATGGTAAATTTGACTGTAGAATTCCTGGATTTAGTTCAGTTCTAAAAAGGTTGTTTCAGTGTCTGTAGCTTTAACTTTCACCAAGCAAGGAAAAAAAGACAGCAGTTGATATTGAAATGTCTCTGAAGTTCTGTAACTTGCATTTTCTGTAGAGGTTGTGCAGTATGAGTGGTGACCGCAATCTGTCACAATCAAGAAATTTTACTTGATGAATAATTGTCGTACAAATAATTAAAGACCTAACCATGTGTTTCTGTTCATTTTATGCCTCTGTTAGCTTCAAAGTAGTATTATTATCACCTTTGACAACCACCTCCTTGCTTAAAATCCAACAAATCATCTCCTCTGAGTGAATTACCTCCTTGTTTTTAATTCTCTCAAAACCAAAATGTGCCTTAAGCACTGCTCTGGTGTTTGAAATTAAACTAAATCCACAAAGTTAATATTAAATTAGAAGCTAAGCTACGTGAGATAAACACTTGGTGCCAATAAGCTATTGTAGAAGAGGAGGTTGCAAACGGTGGAATAAATCTTGGTAATAATGACTACAATAGGATATCTGTGTTAGTTTGATGCAGCAGTTCAGTAGTTTTATCTATGAATGCAGAACGAGAAGTCACAGAAATATCAAACATGATAGTTGACCGAGAGAGAAAACTCCTCCCAGAAAGCTGCATCTCCTCCTTTTCCTCTTCAACCCTCAGTC
>NW_007580153.1:50031-51238 GCF_000690725.1 Stegastes partitus | reverse complement strand
TCAAACGGGGACTTAACGCCGTCGCTGGATTCCCAAACATAATTGGAGCCATAGACTGCACCCACATCACAATAAAAGCAGCATCACTAAACAAATTTATTTTGGTATTTAGAAAAGGGTTTCATTCAATCAACGTACAAATAATTTGCGATGCACATTTGTCGCTATCAAACGTTGTTGCCCAGTGGCCTGGAGGAACATACGACTCATTTATTGAGCAGAACAGTTCTGTGGGTCTCCAAGCAGGAGCTGCTGAAGACGGCTGGCTTACTGGTGAGTGTTACAAAGTGTGGAAATGTTTTTACTGGACGTAGTTTGGTTATTAAAACATGTCATCTGTAGGTAATCACGGTTATCCACTGGGTGAAAGTTGGGTGTTAATCCGTCCTCCTCCAGTTGCAGTCATTTGTCTTTTATGGACTGTGATGTGTTTTTTGGCACTGAGCTTAACATCAAACCATTTTCTTAAAAATTCTGCTGGCGATCTCTCCACTGACCCAACAGAAATAACTGCAGTGGTTGTCATGTTCCATGCAGTACTTTTTCTTTCGTTGCTTATCCCGACATTTGAAGCACCAAACAATAGTTTCTGGTTTGCTTCAATCTTGCTGCCAATTACCTTGATTTCAGTTTCAGAAAAGTTCCTCTTTTTCGCCCTTTTTGCCACGATGATGACAACAGGTGAGGAAAAAATAAATCTTCACTTGCTTTATAACGAGGCGTGTTGTTGCCATATATGGTGATTTGGAGGTGTTTCTGAAGGCAACGTGCACGAGTACGGAGGTTAATAACAAGTAGTATTTATCAACACTGATGTGCGTATGACCCACGTACGCACGTTTGATATATACAGATGTTTTTGTACTCACGCACGCTCTAAATTTCATGCATACGACAGAATTTAGAACCGTTTCTACGCACTGATGATAAACGAGGCCCCTGGTTTTAGTTCAGTTCTATAAAGTTGCTTCAGTGTCTGTAGCTTTAAATTTCACCAAGCAAGGAAAACAAGACAGCAGTTGATATTGAAATGTCTCTGAAGTGCTGTAACTTGTATTTTCTGTAGAGGTTGTGCAGTATGAGTGGTGACCGCAATCTCTCACAATCAAGAAATTTTACTTGATGAATAATTGTCGTACAAATAATTGTAATTAAAGACCTAACCATGTGTTTCTGTTCATTTTATGCCTCTGTTAGCTTCAAAGTA
>NW_007580153.1:44806-49181 GCF_000690725.1 Stegastes partitus | reverse complement strand
CCACTTTGTCCAGGTGTTAGTCTGGGTCTTGATGTCCGTCAGTCTCCCTCTGATTTTGTCACAAAACCTGGAAAAGTGGAGATTTTCTGCAGCCATAATAAAACTGACTACAGAGTGATGCTCTGGTACCAGCAGCCTCCTGGAGAAACAGCCATGACACTTATTGGACATTTGCACCGAAAAGTTGTCACAATGGAACAACCATACGAAAAGGATTTTACAATCTCTGGAGATTTGAATGAAAACACGGCAAAAAACGTTTCTCTTACAGTCAAACTAGCAGAGCAAGATCACAGTGCACTTTATTACTGTGCAGCGAGAGAAGCACGATGACAAAAATCCCCCCTGAACTGCACAAAAACTGCATCAGTGGTTTTGAACACAAATAGGTATTAACTGATGCCAGACACCTGCCTTTGTGGTTTTATGTTGGTTTGAAGCCACAATGTCTTCCCTCAGCAATGTATTGTGTTCATTATAAATAACTCTCTTAACCCCAAGAGTTTCTGGACATTTTTGCTCAAGTCATATTTTTACACACTGTGGACTCATTTTCCAAGGTAATATAGTAATACCGTAAACTCCAGACTATAAGCTGCTACTTTTTTCACATGCTTTGAACACTGCGGCTTAAACAGTGATGCAGCTAATTTATGGATTTTTGTGAGTTTTACGAATTTGCCTCGAGACGAAAGTGACATTGAGAGCGACAACGAAAGAGAGACTGAGGAAGTGTGTGACCAAGTAATTCTGAGGCTGTTCAGTTCCGACATTGAAGAAGACGACTTTAGTGGTTTTAGTGCAGGAGGAAGATGAAGATAGCGATCAATGACTTTTCCTGGTAGGCTGCTGTAGTTTTTATTTTCTTAACCAGCCGTGTCACAGTTCGGGAAAGAGCATTTACGTATTTGCGTATGTTACCGGTACGTATTTTATTAAAAGTTTAAAAAAAATCTTTCTGTGGAAATATCTCATGTTACAACAGGGACACCTGCAGCTTATAGACAAGTGCAGCCTATATATATATATATATACAAGATCTGCTTTCTTTTTAAAGTTCATGGGTGCAGCTTATATTCAGCTGTGCTCAATAGTCCAGAATTTATGGTAATACCATCCTGCACCTCTCTGGAAACAGCACAACTAAGCAAAAATGTCTTCAGTGCAGTATAACAAAATTTTAATGACGTAAAAAAGACAAGAATTTCTGTGATCATTAATTTTACACAAGCTGAAAAAACCTGGGATCAGCATGTGCATCTCTACAAGTGTCTACAGGTGTTACAAGACAACACATAAAACGACTAAAATGAGAAACCAAACGGCACAAAATTATAGAGCCAAAACAAGAAACTACACGAACAAGACACAACGTGACAAAAATGACACAAAATTGACACAAAAAGGACAGAAAACGACACAAACAAGTCAGAAAACTACACAAACGGCACACAACGTGACAGAAATGAGACACAATGAGACGGAAAAAAAAAAAAACACAAAATGGGCACAAATTAACCCGAACAAGACAAAACTACACAAACAAGACACAACATTACAAAATGAGACAAAATGGGGCAAAAACAAGAAATCAAAACAGCGCAAACGAAACGACGTGACAGAAATGAGATACAATGGAACAAAACATAAAGGACACATATTGACACAAACACGACACAAAACTACATAAACAAGGCATCATGTAACACAGTTAACCCGAACGACACACAATGTGACAGACACTGACACGAACAAGACACAAAACTATACAAACAAGACACAAAAATGAGCCACGAGGGGACAAAATCAAGCCGTAAAACAACTAAAATGAGATACGACGTGACATAAATGAGACCCAAAAGGACAAAAACAAGACATACAAAGATAAAAATCGCACAAAATGGCAAAACCGAGACACAAATGAGACATAAAAACGACAAAAAGGGCACCAAACTACACGAACAACATAAAACTACAGTTAGCGTGATTACAGTGGCAGCATGATATAAATACAGTATATTATTGGAAACCCTAGTTACACTATCAACCTGTAAACCCTCATATTGTACTGTAGAGTGCAGTAATCAGTTTACACTACATGAAGCCACTCCTCCTGCATCTACATCACACTGGTTCCTCCTGACATCACACAACAAAGCACAAACAGCAGAGACCCTGTTGTCACTTAAATACTACATTTCATCCGTGACTTTAACGCTGGGCTCACGTCAGACCTCTACATGATGATTAGATGTCTTCTTTGCTGTTTCCTTACAGGTAACAACTGCTTCACCGCGAGAGTAAAATGTGCTGTTTTGGCATTTTAAAACCAATAATCTGTCCAACTCTTCGTACAGCAGGTTTTTCTCTGGGAGTTCAGGTCAATCAGTCTCCTTCTGCCGTCTTTAGAAAGGAGGGTGAAGAAGTTCAGCTGATCTGCACTCATGAAAGAAGCGACTACAGAGTGATGCTGTGGTACCAAAAGTCGCCCGGAGACGAGGCTCTGAAACTCATCGGATACGGATATACTCAGTTCAAAGACGACGGCGTGGAAGAGCCGTTTAGGAAACACTTCAAATTAGCTGGAAATCTAAGTGAAGACAAAAAAAACGGCTCACTTTCCATAATCAGCCTGAAAGTGCAAGAACACACCGCGACGTATTTCTGTGCAGCCAGTGAGCCACAGTACATCAAACACCCACCTGCTCCTGACAAAAACCTCTTCCCCTCACGCCTCTGAATGTGTGTGAAAGGGTAAATCATTCCTCAAAGAGCTCTGTGGGTTGATTTTCTGCTCGCGTATCATGTTTTTGTCTTTTAAATGTATGTTAACACAGGGTTTTTTCTGCACCGACGCAAAAATCAGCCCCACCAAATGATAAAAACTGAGAATGCAAACAAATACACATTTACTTAACCAGTTTTGGTAATTGTTTTTTTTTTTTGTTTTGTTTTTTATTCAAGCCTAACAGATGTTTCTGTTTAAAAAATGGTCAAACCTAGCAGAAAAATGCAAATAAATATGTCAAGTAAGGTGAACACACTCATCGTCTGTACTGTATGCGGATTAATCATGATTATTTTCCAATAACGAAACCATCACAGTCACCAGCAGCGACAAAGACATGATCAGACTCCTTCAATAAAGTTTACCTTCTTAAATCCCTTGAAAACTGCTGTTCATACTCAAGAGGCTTCTTGATTCATATTCTCCATAGAAATATCACTCAAAAAATAAAAAATATTCAAAGTTTTCCACCTATTAGTCTGGTGAAATTAATAATTAGTTCTTTAAATGAGGTGTCAAACATGTTCTGAGCAACCATGACTCCACAAAATTACATTCACGTACAACTAAACTTCATTCTCAATTTGAAATTGGCTTTGAGATAATTTATCATATTTATTATGCAAGTAAATTCTCACACTCTTTGAAACATTAATATACGAAAAAAACAAGAACATTACGCATTGCCAAAACATGGCTGGGAACAGAGCTTTTGCTGTCGGATCATCAAACATTTCAAACAGGAATGCTATAAAAGCAAAATGTCTCAGAGAAACTCGTCCCGTGTCGTGATCGGCAGAGCAGCGCCACTTCCTGCAGTGACAAGTCGAAGCGGCGAAGAGTCAGAAATGCTAATAAAATTCAGCACTACCTATAGTATAGTCTAAGAAAAGCTACCTTTTACTAACTTAAAGTCCCAGACCATTCAAAATAATGTAGAAAACATTGATCTGCACCTTTATTCCTGTATACAATATAGGTAATGTGCTAAAAAGCAAGACAACATGAAAAAATTGGCATCAAACAACTAAAATGAGGCACAAAACGACAAAAAAGGCAAAAGAATTACAGGAAAAATACATGAAACTACACAAACGAGTCACAACATGACAAAAATGAGACAAAGGAGCAAAAACAAGACAGAAAACGAGTAAAACAAAAAAAAACAACACTAAAAGGACAAAGAAAATGACACGCACAAGACACAATACTACACAAACAAGTACAACATGAAGAAAATTAGACAAAACAGGACAAAACAACAAAAAAAAGGCACCAAATTACAGGAACAAGACAAGAAACAACACAAATGAGACACAACATGATAAAAATGAGACACAAAGGGGCAAAAAAACAACAACAAATGAGACACAAAATTTTACAACATACCAAAAAAGACCAATGGGAACTGATAAAAAAGGCTTAAAATGTAAAATGTATGGCGAAAAACTTGAGACAAGAAAGGACAAATACAAGAAATAAAACAACACAAATGTGTCATAAATGAGACAAAAAGGGACAAAAGCAGAACATATAAAGACAAAAAGACAAAATGAAAAACAAGACAACACGACAATAAGACCAATG
>NW_007580153.1:43053-44029 GCF_000690725.1 Stegastes partitus | reverse complement strand
CAAAAACCTCCACAATGATCCAGCAGATAACAGCAACCAGACAGGAAACCTCTGAGAACATGACACACAGCAGGCAACATGTTCAACAACACAAAGACTTCATAATAAACGGTTGAATCATTGGAATATTTCAAAAATACTTTTAATGTGTACATATAGAAAGTAAAGGAAAATTATGAAGGTTGTCAGAGAAAAATCCTGCTTGTATCGTGTACTTACAAAGAGTAACTTCGGGAGTAAATATAAAGTGATTAAAGTGATGATTTCTAATTAAATTTTAGAGATTCCAGTATACTTCAACGTGATAAATGGAAAGATATGCTTGAGCTTCCGGGTCACTACTCGTGTGGTTGACCGGTCAGCTCACTGGGTAATTGTGTTCATGATGTCTTCTTAACCTTTTTAGCGCCTTTTAACCTTTTGTAACTGTTGTGAAGACAGGACCGTTTGGGTTATCTGGACTTATATATATGTATAAATAAAGTTATTTCAGTTGAATTGAATTGTTATATTTTTCCCAATATTGCGTTTATTGTGATCCAAGTTTTATGCTTGTTTTGTTGGCACTCTTCAGGTCTGTTATAGAGATTTAGAAACACCACAACATGACTTAAATGAGACACAAAGGGACAAAAACAAGACATATAAAGACACAAAAAGGGCAAAAAAGAACACGAACAAGACAGAAAAAAACTTAACAAACAAGACAACATGACAAAAAAGACCAATGAGAACTAAAAAAAAAAAAGGCTTAACATGTAAAATGTGTGGCGAAAAACAGGGGACAAAACATGACAAATACAAGACATAAAACATAAACGAGATAACGTGACTTATATGGACAAAAACAAGACACAGTTGAAACCATAACAAGTTGCTGCTAATCAAAAACTCTGACTTCTCTACATTACTTCCTGCTCCTCCTCCTGATTCAAAAAGCAGAGACTCCAGTTGACTCCTGACATTCAACATGAAG
>NW_007580153.1:38928-41321 GCF_000690725.1 Stegastes partitus | reverse complement strand
AGAGTTTCTCGTACAAAAACCTCCACAATGATCCAGCAGATAACAGCAACCAGACAGGAAACCTCTGAGAACATGAGACACAGCAGGCAACATGTTCAACAACACAAAAACTTCACAACAAACGGTTGAATCATTGGAATATTTCAAAAATACTTTCAATGTGTTCATATATAAAGTAAAGGAAAAATTATGAAGGTAATCAGAGTAAAATCCTGCTTGTATCCTGCACTTACAAAGAGAAACTTTGGGAGTAAATATAAAGTGATTAAACTGGTGATTTCTATTATAATTTTGGAGACTGCAGCATATTTCAACCAGTTATATTTCCCCAATACTGCCATTATTTTGATCCAAGTTTTATACTTTTATTGGGACTCTTCAGGTCTGTTATAGAGTTGAAAATGACACAACATGACTTAAATGAGACACAAAGACACAACAACAAGACATAAAAAACACAAACACGGCAGAAAGCAACATGAGCAAGACAAAAAAACTACACAAACAAGACATAATGCGACAATAAGACCAATGGGAACGGGGGGAAAAAAGGCATAAAATATAAAATTTGTGGAAAAAAATTTCACATAAGACAACACAGCGAGACAACATGACATAAATGGACAAAAACAAAACCAGAAGTTAATGTACACTGTATAAAAAGATACATAACCTTTTCTTCTCACTGTCTGACATTAAATCAGATGAAACTTTTCCTGTTTTAGGTCAGTTAGGATTACCAAAACTATTTCTATTTCTAAAAGCCAGAATAATGAAAGAGATTACTTTATTACTTTCTTAAAAGTCAGAAGTTTACATATATTTCCTTTGTATTTGGCAGCATTGCCTTTCAACTGTATGAAGTGGGTAAAACATTTTGGGTTTCCTTCCACAAGCTTCTCACAATAGTTTGATGAATTCTGGCCCGTTCCTCCTGACAGAACTGGTGGAACTGAGTCAGGTTTGTTGGCCGCCTTGCTCCACACGCCTTTTCAGTTCTGCCCACAAAGTTTCTACAGGATTGAGATCAGGGCTTTATGATGGCCACTCCAAAAACATTGACTTTGTTGTTCTAAAGCCTCTTTGTAACTAATCTGGCAGTAAGCTTAGGGTCATTGTCCATTTGGAAGACCCATTTGTGCCCAAGCTTGAACTTCCTGGCTGATGTCTTGAGATGTTGCTTCAATAATTCCACATCATGTTCTTTCCTCATGATGCCATCTTTTTTGTGAAGTGCATCAATCCCTCCTGCAGCAAAACACCCCCACAACATGATGCTGCCACCCCCGTGCTTCACAGTTGGGATGGTGTTCTCAGGCTTGCAAGCTTCCCCCTTTTTCCTTCAAATGGTCATTAAGGCCAAACAGTTCAGTTTCAGTTTCATCAGACCACAGGACATGTTTCCAGGAATTAAGATCTTTGTCTCTGTGTGCATTCACAAACTGCATTCTGGCTTTTTTATGTTGCTTTTGGAGTAATGGCTTCTTCCTCTCTGAGTAGCTTTTCAGTCCATATCAGTACAGGACTCAGTCCACTGTGGATAATGACACTCTCTTACCAGCTACAGCAGCATCTTCACAATTTTGTTTGCTTTTGTTCTGGGGTTGATTCGCACATTTCACACCAAAACACTTCATCTCTGGAATAGAGAACCCGTCTCCTTCCTGAGCAGTATGAAGGCTGGACATCCTCATGGTGTTTATACTTGCGTATAATTGTTTGAACAGATGAATGTGGAACCTTCAGGCATCTGGACATTGTACGCAAGGATGAAGCAGATTTGTGAAGGTCCCCAATCCCCAAGATTTTCTCATATTGTCACAAAAGGAAGCAGTGTGTTTGAGGTGTACCTTAAATACATCCACAGGTGTGCCTCCAATTAACTCAAATGTTGTCAATTAACCTATCAAATGCTTCAAAAGCCATGACATCATCATCATCTGGACTTTCCCAAACAGTTTTAAGGTATACTAATCTTAGTGTATGAAAACTTCTGACTTTAAAGAAAGTAAGAACAAATCTCTAAAAGATTCTCTCTCTCATTATTCTGGCTGTTAGCAAATAGAAATTATTTTGGTAATCCTAACTGACCTAAAGCAGGAAAAGTTTCATCTGATTTAATGTTAGAAACTGAGAAAAAAAAAAGGTTGTGTATCTTTTCATACAGGGTAAGTAAACTTCTGGTTTCAACTGTATAAAGTGAAGAACATTGGGTGCACCTCAATGAAAAAGGTACAGGGACCAATCTGGATTCCTGTTTTATATTCTTTAAAATGTGTTCTGAAGAGAGCCAGCAATGTTTATATGCAATAAATGCTAGAAACAATAAACAAGACTGAAATCCAGTCACAAAATAAGTCCACATGTCAGCTTGTACACAAACAAGTTGCTGC
>NW_007580153.1:26686-38556 GCF_000690725.1 Stegastes partitus | reverse complement strand
AAAAAAAAATAAAAAATTTGTACATATAGAAAGTGAAGAAAATTATAAAGATGATTGCATATTTTCAAAGAGTAACTGTTGCAGTAAATAGAAAGCGATGAAAGTGGTCGTTTCTATTACATATACTGCACAAAATATTTTAATTTTAGAGATCTAAAAAGCAGAATTTTAGTCTATTTTAACCTGCTATATTTTCCTATTAACATGTTTATTGTGCTCCAACTTTGTTTTGTTTGTACTCTTTAGCTCTGTTAGAGATTTAGAAAAAGGCAGATGAGCAGGGTATTAGCTTGCATTAGATTTTTATGTAATAATTTTGAAACATTTGATTTTGATATAAACACAGAAATTTGCCACCTTTAGGGTTTCACTCGCTGCTGGCATTGGGGTGTTTTGTTTTTGAATTCACTGTTGATTTTTTATTGTTAGCTTCATCACTGTATTTTTTTATTGTTTGCATTTGACACTTTATGGTGCATTTTTTTTATTCATAGTGTACTTTATACTTTATTGTGCATTTTGTATATTTTCTGTTGTGGTGGTGGTCACTTCACTCTTCACTTGCTATGATAACAACAGAATTTCCCCTTGCGGATCAGCAAAGTATTTCTATTTCTATTCTATTCTAGTTCTTTGTTCTACAAAGCACATTGTGTAAAATTTCATTTGTATAAAAAAATACTAAATAAATAAAATTATAACCTGTGTACTTTAAAAACAGGCTCAAGTGGTTACATTCAACTTAAATATTTAATTTTTCTCCTGGTCTTTATTAAAACTAGGCCAATAAAACTTATCAATAATTATCACTGTTGACTTAAATTAAAGAATTTATTGTAATACATTTCTCGGCTACAACCCCGAGCCTTGTTGCACCTCACTTAAATTAACTAGATGGATAAAAGAAACCAAACATTCAGCTCTCCATACAGTAGGTAAAAGCTAATGCAGTTAGCAAAATGTCTGTTCCAGTCTGACTGAAAACAAATTATTCATGTAGAAATCATCTTTTTTTGGAAAATAACGTGGAGTGCACACAAAATATCTCCGCTAAACTGCGTTTCCTGATTTTCTACAACTACAAAACTGATTAATATATATATATACTTAACTCCCCATAACAATAGATTATTTTAACTTTATGTGGTTCAGCGCTCCCTGCTTTAGGGTGTGAGTAATGTCAGTCACAGTGTCATTATGCTTTATGCTGCCACACAGTGTTTCTTCTGCATGAACCAGAATCCAAACACTGACCAGCAGAGAGCAGTGATGAAACACTGACATGCACATGGATGGAAGCTCCTCCTTCCACCGTATGAATGATACAGGAAGATTTCATGCTGCTGTTTTCACTGACACCTCTGCAGAGAGCAATGCAGCTGCATGAAGTTTTAATATGTTGGTTATTTCATTTTTTTCTTTGTCTTTGCTCACAGGTAAGTGTTATAAAATACTTTCTCGCGACTCTAACGTATGTTATTATGTACCATCAGTTCTTCCTCCTGTCATCTAGACATTATTCCATTATTTGTGTATCACCTGCAAACCTCCAAACCACACAACCATTCCTACATGTTTTGGTATCAGCACATATTTTGAAAACCAAAACACTGAGGAGAGCTTTGAGGAACGTTTCGACATTACAGAACATTCATTCCTTTACAAAAAGCATCAGGCGCTTCCTCCACGTGCTGAGAGGACAAACAACAAGCTTATTTCATTTCTCTAAGTTCAGCCTCCTTGTCTCCCAAAAATCAGTCTGAATGTGCAAACTTAAAGGAAGTCTCAGTGTCGAAGTAGCATCTCAAGAAAACAGGAGGCTTGGTGAAGGTGCTGTGAGTGAGAATACACAGTTGTTTCCTCGCTGCATCCCATGTGAAAGTCTTTTCTGTACTCATTATGTACATGAGAGAGACAAGGAATATAAAAACTACACCAGGAGCAGAACTGACTAATATGTGTATCTATTATATCATACAGTCATAAGATAAGGGTCCAGAATTGGAGGACATTTGGGCTTCAAAATTTTTGAACAACAAACCTTCTCTTTTTCAATTTTCTGTTATTCATCAATAATAGGTCATCAACTATAAAAAGCTTGATTGGCTCAGCTCAGGTATCAAAGGCAGAAGTTTTATTGTATGTTTTATTTGTTATTTGCTTTATTTGGTGCCACCCTGTTACCAACATTCAGGTACCCGTAAAAGGTAGATTAATTTATTTTTTGGGCTTTTGGCAATTACACTCCAGATTCCCAGCTGCAGAACATATGCAGCTGACATCACGGTAGAGGATTTTCCCAGGTGACCACCTGGCAAGGCAAGGTAAGAAGATTCATAGTCCACAGTTCATACACAAATCAGTTGAAAGTGCTTCATCTAAATAAGGATCATAAAGAAACAGTGAAGTGAGTACCTGGTGAATCCTCATTGTAGATGGTACAGCTGGAAGCTTAGCTGGCATTTCCTCCACTGCATCCTCTACATCTTGTTCCTGAATGTAAAACAATTTCACTTTTGACTGTTCATCTTTCAGAGCTTGGTACAGAGATATTGGTATGGTAATATCAACTCCTGTCGGCCCTCCTCTTCAGTGTCCTGCCTATGCTATCTGGGGCTCCTTTGCCATGGCTGGCTTCCAAGTAACTCCAGGAACCCCTGGTAAACCCCGTCTTAATGGGCTCCAGGTGCTGCCATATTGCAGGAGGTCCCTTCAATCTTGATGCCGCTATGGTGCAGAAGGAGCTGGGGTCAGATTCTCCCCCCACATAATACGCACCAGTGTACAAGGTGGCCTGTTGACGTGATGCACCAAAATGGACAGGTTGCACTTCTGTGCTGTATTTGCAACCATAGTTTTCTGAGAAATCAACATGGACTCCACATTCATGTGCTGGAAGGTTCTGCTTCAGGGCTCGTGAGAAAGCATACTGCTGCCTGATGTTGTAGAGATGGCGCCTACACGTCTGGAGCACAGTGGCAAATGTTCCCACCAGTTCTTTTTGTGAAGATTCATATTCTTTTTTCAAAGTTATCTTTGATGTTGCTCTAGAATCATCTTTGTGCTTTTTGTCAACAGTGGCCCACTGAAGGTAGGAGACACGATGTGCAGCTTCATAATGGCTAGTCAATGGATAGGTCTTATTGTTGCATTCATCCCATTCTCTATACATACATTGCTTGGTTGTGGGGTCACACGTGATGGCTTCTGCCAGGCTCCCCGAACTGAATGTATCAATGATGTACATCTGGTGAAGTTTCTTTTGTAATAAAGCCAAGATTTTCATGTTGTTTGCACAAACATGTTTTACGATCTGCCAGCGTTGGCTGCACAACCCAGTAGGGACGAAGTGTGCAAAGCAGTGAGTATGACAGACGAATGTGGGTCTGCTCAGCCAGGAACTTTAAATGGAGATTTTTTCATTGAATCCAGAAGCAGTCTTCTCTGCATTTTCCTACTTCCTTGTGTCACTGTTTGCTTTTTTTCCAGTAGTGACCCTGCTCACATCACCACGCACAACGAACGACATAACCTTTCCTCTCACTGTGGCACCAATTCCATTGTATTCCTTCCTCTTGTAGCAGCAGACATTTTCATTTCCCAGGTTTTTCCATCATCTTCTTTAAAATCCAAGTACCTCCTGTACCAATTTCTGCAGCCTGTACTTCTTCAGGATTTTGCTTGTGATTACTCCTGCAATGAGTTGTCTGTGACTCTCTCTAGTTGAATTTTTGTACTTTGTCTGCACTTCTTCAGCTACTGCTGTATGGAACAACAGGGTTCTTTACATTGATGTGTGCGAAGCTTCCCTGAGCATTCTGTTGACTTTGGATGTTGGAGATGGATGGGCCTTTTTCAAAAAGTTCATTAATATGTTTAAATTGTTTAGATTATGCAAATTATTTAACTGAATCATAAATAACAGTTTCTGAGTAAACTGGAGGAGATGCAGCCCTGTTACTCCAATCACAGTAACAGGGTTGCAAATTCATGCAAATGTTACCTTTTTCTCAGGATTAGACACTAGCTGCTGAGCTAGCCGTTTTTAATGACCAAGAGGACAAACTTACTAAAGTAAATTTGTCAATTTAAAAAAATTAATGCATTTGCTTTATCCTGATAATTTGCACAACAGGGTTGCGTGAGGTAGAGTGAGACATTCAAGAAAGGCCAACAATGTTACAAAAATATGAAAAAGAGAAGACAGGACATACCTTTGACCCACCCATGCTGTTGGGAATCTGATGTTGTAAATTCCGTTACGTCATGTGACTCACTGATTTCTTCTTCTTCTACTACGCTAAAAATGTCAGGGTAACAGGGCTGCATGCATGTTGTGGGACATAGATTCCTCACATAATAATTAATATTTAAAAAATTATGTCGATTAAAACAAAAGTTTCCACAATTACAAGAGACATCTATGAACAAAATAATACAAAAGAAATTTAAAATGTATTTTAACTGTTTTATTTGAGATTCAATTTGGTCATCAAGGGGGTGTGACAAGAGAAAATTTGCATTTTAGGGGGTAATCCAGACGTATTTGGTATTTTAATCAACAATCAACTCGTACAATTCACTCAAAAACTGCATGCTTTAACATTTCGTATATAGATTGTATGAAATTTCATGGCTGGATGTAAAATGTCCTCCAATTCTGAAATGACCCATAAAACACTGTTTTTTTAATGTTGCATTTCTTTTTATACTTCATGTGTGTGTTTATCTACAAAACTCTGAAAACAAACAAAAAGAGTTCAGATATTCCACATGTCTGATCTAAAAAATATGCCAAAATTAAACTATTTGTACAAACCAGATTCTGTAAAAAAAAAAAAAAAAGCGAATAATGTTGTGCTCCTCTGTGCAACTGTGAAGCCATCAGTGACTCAGCTACGAGCAACAGTGACGTCACAAAAATGTGTGGATTTTTCGACTAAACTGCAGGCCGTGTTCATTTGATGAGCTGGGAATGTTTTCACTTTACGTCACAGACAAACTGACGGCGTTTCCTCTCTGCAGATCTCAGCTGTTGACTCACTGTGTTTGAGTTCATTTCCTCTTTTACAGTCAAAATGACTCCAGGTGTCACCACTGTGGCTTTCCTTATATTCTGGGCTGCAGGTAAAATTAATATCTATGAAGATAAAACGATGTACGATACTGAAACTATTTTATCGATATGTTTGTCATTTTTTCTCTTTTCTTTGTTTCAGGTGCTTCTGAGTCTGTCCTGATCACTCAGTGGCCTCGCTACATCTCCAACCGTCCCAACAGCTCAGCAGAGATGCACTGCTACCAGAACGACACTGACTATCAGTATCTGTACTGGTACAGAAAGCAGAGAGGGAAAGGTCTTGAGCTGATGGTGGTTGTAGTAGCTACCATTTCAGACTTTGAAGAGGGATTCAATTCTGGTTTTAAGGCAGCAGCATCAGGCAAGCAGTGGACTCTGACGATATCCAGCGTTGAGGAGAAAGACGAGGCGGCTTATCTGTGTGCTGCCAGTCTGCACAGTGCTGCGGCAGGCCTCAGCACTGTGACAAAAACATACAGCACAGAGGAGGTTTGTTGTTCTCACACCTGACTCACAAGATAATATCAGCAACTCTTACTGCGCATGTTACTGAACCCCAAAGCCCACCAGCAGGCTTAAAAAGGCAGTCGTTTTTCATCATTTATCAGAGCCAGAAACTGTAAAAACTGACAGAACTGAACTTTCCAACAGTCCTTGAACTACCCATCTCATCTTAAAATCTGGGTATTTTATCTAAATCCCTGTCTTTCACAGGTCTCATTTAAAATTTGAATAAAATAAACCATTTGCGCTTGCACTGCTTCAGTAAAAATCAATAAATTATGTGTTTCTCAGGAAGTCATTAGTGAGTCAAGCTGCAACCAGCAGTCACGGGACAAAAATTCTGAGACTATTCAGCTGAACTGTAGGCTGTGTTTAACAAAGCAAAGAGGATGGAAACAAAACAGAGAGGCAAAGAGCAAAACAAAGCATACTCGAGCAATAAAAACAGAATGCAGAGAAGCAAGCTGTCATCAAGTAGCTGGAATAATAAAAATACCTCTATTTACGCAGCACATTTTAAAAATAAAGTGCTCAATACAGATTGCTCACTAAGCTAATATAACAACAGAAGGCCAGTGAGGCCAAACAGACAGAAAAGAGACTAGAGAAGCAATAAGTGGAGACATACAGCTAAATAAGATAAAATAAATACAGGATTTTCAACATATAAAACCCACCCAACAAACACCAACTGAAACAAACTAAATATTAAAAGCACCAAAAATGGCATAGCACATTAAAAAAAGAGGAAAAAATACAGATAAGTGGAATGAAAGTAAAAGAAAAAGAATAAAAAAGACGATACGTTCAGCATGGTGAAGTATCTTTCTGTAGCTGATATGTAGATTTATTGTGAAAAACACAATTTGTGGAGGTTGTAAAAATATAAGTAGTTAAATATCTGGAGTATGTTGAGTCACCGCTCTTTTTTTGTTTGTTTGTTTTTTCCCCCCTCAGTATTGCCAACACCTGTGGGCAATTGGGGGGAAAAATGATTCCATTATTTAATTTTTATTTTTTTTACAAAAATATAATCAAAGAAGTTTAATTCCTTGACGACTAATGACATTATAATTTTTTACTGGTTGTTCCGTTTACACAAAGGTGCAGGACTTTATATTGCAGTGAAAATAAACCCAGAGTGAGTAAAACTGCTAAAAAGAAAATGGGAATAAGTAAGAAACTGCTGTCTAAGATGAAAAAATGACACTACTGGCTATTTTTTCCTGCTGTTTCTAACATCATAGCCGTCCTGGATCGTTTTGACCAACAGGTGGAGGCACAGCACACGACAAGACGCCTTCATCACGAGGGAGTGGTGATGGATTAAAACTACATAAACTCCCTCCCTCTTCAGCTGGAGCCTTGTTATTCTATGAGAAATGCTTTTCTTCACGTCAGCGCTCGACAATGTCTCCACGTGTGCAAACCTTTGTTTTTCTCTTCATCTGGTTCTCATGTAAGACCTCAAATTTCACCCTGAACTTGCTCAGCCATCACTGTTGTTGACATAAAGATGTCTGACGTCTGCTGCCTTTATCTCCACAGGTCAGGTGAGCGCCGTAACATTTCACCAACTTCCTTCCAGGATAGTGACAGAAAGCAGTGAGGTCCACATTAACTGCAGCCACGATGACAGCTCCCTTATAATAATGCTCTGGTATCAACAAAAACAGGACAACACGGCTTTGACCCTCATCGGGTTCGGATATGAAATGTCTGAAAACTACGAGGGTCAATTTGAGGAACAGTTTAAACTGACGAGACGAAGCGCAACAGAAGGAGCTCTGATGATAAAGAAAGCCAATCAGTCGCACTCGGCTGTTTACTTCTGCGCCGCCAGCACACAGTGATGTGGTTTGATGCTTCTCGCTGACTAAAAACTCTCAACTTTTCCTGTAAATGAAGCCGTTTCTTTCTGCAGATTCTCAGTGAAGCAGCAGCAGCAGCACAAACCTGGAGGATGTCGGCGTCTGTGATTGCATTTCTCCTCATCCTGCTTCCATGTAATGTTATTGCAATTGACAGGGATTTAACTGCTTTCTTTAATACAAACTGCTTTTACATTCTTTTTTTCCCCCACAGATCAAGCCGAGAGTGTGACATTTAAGGAAACTCAACCAATAATAACCAACAGCAAGGAGAAAGTGGAGTTTACATGTAGCCACGATGACGGTGCTCTCAATGTGATGCTCTGGTATCAGCAAACAGAGAGCGGAAAGATGAATTTAATTGGATTTGGCTACTATCTCAGCAACCCCAACTACGAAAAGGAGTTTGAAAATCGGTTTAAAATCACAAGAGAAAACATCCAAACAGGAGGTCTGGTTATTGACAGCGTGGATGCGTCAGACTCGGCTGTGTATTTCTGCGCTGGCAGTACACAGTGATGTGGTTTAATGAGATCACAGCTACAAAAACCTGCTTCCTTCATTTTCAAGATCCTGCCTCAGTACAGTAGGCGTCAGTAACTTTCATTATTCGCACACAAAGGCAGGTTTCAAAAGACAATACAATACAGACGTCAAGTTAAATAAATTAAATACAGGGCAGAATGCTTGTGTGCACTGTACATGTATGATTTTAGGCAGAGAGTAGTGTAAAAGTAAAAAATGTAGTAAAATAAGCACCAAAATGTGTATTTTCTTTCCATGAGTCTTTATGGAGGCTAAATATTCTTCCCGAAAAAATCTTAAAATTGACAAATGCATGTCAGGCAGTAGTGCATAAGGGCAGGGGGGAAAAAAGTCAGTACATGCATGAAAAGGTTTTAATATTCTATAAAATCAGCAATAAATGATAAATAGACAAACCCGACTGTAAAAACCTTCAACTAGAAAGCTTGGTTTATGTAGATACTTCTGAAGTGGAAATCTCAAGCTTTCAAAAACATAGTTTACAATTTAAATCTACATATGCACACAGACAAAGTGTAGTAAAACAAACTAGTCTGAAAAAAGATGTGATGGAAGCTAAATATCCCCAAATCTCAAATTAGACAAATCCATGAAACAGCAGTGTTTTTGCCTTTTTAGGTATTAAATTCTTATTTAGGAATACAGTACAGACATCAAGTTAAATAACATCCAAAAGTGCAAGTATTGAAAATATAGATGTTAACGATAAGTTGAAAACTTTCCAGAAATCAGACCATGAATGTTACATGAACAAACCCCGCTATAAAAACCTTCAGAACATAGACATGAATGAAACAGGAAAGTCTGTGTGTACGTAGGTGCTCCTGGAGTGGAAATTGTGTGAGAAATAAACTAATTTTGACATAAAAACAGCCTTTAAAGATCTGTTTTTCAATTTAAATCGACACGTGCAGACTTAATTGTAGAAAAAAAAGAAACCCCGAAATGTGCAAAAGTGCAAGTATTAAAAATATAGGCGCTAACTATAAGTTAAAAACATTTCATTGATCAGGCCATGAATGTTAAAATGAACAAACCCTGCTGTAAAAACCTTCGGCCTACAGATAAAGAATCAAACTGCAAAGACTGTTTATCTTGAGAAAGGAGCTCCTGAATGGGACATTTCTTTCTCAGAGTCTTGTTTCCAAATGTTTTGAGAGAACAAAAGCCTTTGAAGACATGTTTTATATATAAACCTTCACATGCAGAAAGATAACGAATAAATAAATAAACACCTACATGTGTATTTTGTCACCATCAGAGTTAGTTTCATTTGAGTATTTGGGGGACACATTAAGCAGAAGTCTGGGCTTGTATCAGAGTTTGACTTAACTTCCTGCATTTTGCACCATTTTGTGCCTTTTCTGCATCAAATTCTGGTCTAAATGTCTGTTAATATAAAAGAAAACACAAAATTCAAGCAGGACAGTGGGTTGGAGGCAACATTTAAGCAGGACTTATCTTCTGCGTCCTCCCTGAAATCTACTCTTAGAATTAAATTTAACTGTTTGGGGCAAAAATGCGCTCGAGACCTCAAATAGACCACAGCACGAGTGCATCACCATTAGCTTAGCCGTGAGCTTAGCAGCCATAGCACTAAAGCCTGAAACATGTTGGCACATAAGGCTTACCTTAATGAAGTCAACATTGTAGACAAGAGCAAGGTTCTAGAAGAGTCCTAATCCAAAACAGCAGCTCGGAAACGGCAGGCAGCAGGTGGACCGGTGACCAACCATCTATGACGCACTCCAACGCACCCTGAAGCAGAAAAAAAAAACCCGTCCTGTACCGAAAACACTCATCTGCTGACGGTTAACTGGTTCAAAAAGACCGACAGAACCTGTAACCGTATTTTTTGTGGTTTTACCGGAGGTTTAATCCACTGAATTATGGATTTTTTTGGTTCCAATCACTGATTAATCGGTCCGAAGCACCTGTGGGAGTAAATCAGTGGGCGGGGCGCCTTGTTAAGATTGGCCAATCACGCTCCACGAGGAGAAATGCTCTGCAGCTATTGGGCATTTATGTGATTGACGTGTATATGGCCTCCTGTCGGCCAATGAAAGCTGCTCAGAGGGCGTATACACTAAAAACGTGCAGGTAATGATGAAGTTGGATGTGTTGTTTTGGTTTGGTTTGATTTAAAAAAAAAAATAAAATAATAACTAAAAAAAAAAAACAGGAAAGGCTGTAAATCTTCATTTAGTAGAATCCGGAGCCCAAGAATGTTTTGCATTTTTGCTTTATAAATATAATAACATAATTATTATTTTTTTCTACATGAAACTTTCCCAACTGATTAATACCAATTAAACATTTTTATTTATATTAAAATAACTTTTTTTTTGTATGTATTTTTAAAATTTCCTAAAATGTTACATTTAAAAAATGCAAATGAGTTATTACCTATATAAAAATGTCCTAATTTGTATTAATTTCCATAGCAGGCATAAAGTAGCGTCCTTGATTCATTTTGTTGACATATTTTAGTCAAAGGTTTAAAAAATTTATTTTATTAGTTTTTATCATTTTATATGTCACAGAAACACACACAAGTATGAATAAAAACCAAAACGGAAAGTTTAATATATGTGTGCTACTAAAGTGGAGATTTCTGGTCCGAAGCAGAAGAAAAAATGCACATTTTGAGACAATAGCCTGTAGAGACACGCTTTAAAATCAAACTCTACACATGCATATTGACAAAATGTAGTAAAATAAAGATTTTAATGAGTACTTTGTGTTTTCTTTCACATTAGTCTGAAAGAAGACATGTTACATCTCAAAACTGACAAGTGCATGAGAAAAACGGTGTATCCAAATTGGCTGTTTTCTGTTGATTGACAGATGGATAAATCAAGCAATTGAAATAAATATCTTTATCACCAAAAAAATTAAATATCCATATTCTGTAGCTCCGTTTTTATCACAAGAGTTGTCATGTTGGCCCTGCGATGGACTGGCTACCTGTCCAGGGTGTCCCCTGCCTTCGCCCTAAGTCAGCTGGGTTAGACTCCAGCCTCCCCGCGACCCTAGTGAGGATTAAGCGGTGTATAGATAATGGATAGATGGATGGATGGAGTTGTCATGTGTTTAAGTAAATTCGACATAATTTTAATTAATAATAATACAGCATAATGTCAAAATAAGCAATGTCCTACTACATTATGTTGTATGCTACATCACTTTTGAATTACTGAGCTGTAAAGTTGAATAATATCCAGGTATTATGTTAAATGGAACTGTATTTTCATGTTTTAGAATTCTCAAATGAAATACATTTATACATTCCAGGTTATCTTTGTGATCAAGTAGCAGAAAAGTATAACCCTGAAATCACTACTGTCAGTTTAAGTGTAGAACTTATTTATAGGCTTGGCTTTTGTGGAATGAAATCATACAACAAAGTGCAGAAAGTGCAGACAATCTTTATTTATTTAACCCTAGAAAACACTGAAACATTTTTTTAAACGGCTTTCACATGTCATTTAAATTGTCCCTGTTTTGTTACATTACAGATAATATCCCGTAAAAACACAAAAAGGTATGAATTTATATGTTAAAGGTTACAACAGTAACATCCTAAAACTAAAAACACCATCCACATCAAAAATCTGTATTTTTACAAATGGTAATGTGACCATCAAACCACACTACTTTTACAGCATTAAGTTGGCACAAATATTATTACTTTACAGCTATTTGCTATTTAAATATATATATCAAAGACTGAAAAATGCAACAAGTTTTATTTTAAAGATTATTCCTGTTTTTCTAATATCACGTAAATTCTCGTAAATTCACAGAATTCAAGCATTCATTTGCAGGTTGGCTGTAAAAATAATAATAATAATAATTAAAATTTAAAT
>NW_007580153.1:21593-25764 GCF_000690725.1 Stegastes partitus | reverse complement strand
GGTGTCCTCACCAGGACACGAACCGGCGACCTTCTAGCTGCGAGGCAACAGTGCTAACCACCAACCAATCTTGCAGCCCTCTTTCATAATGTGTGACTGTAAAATTACACAGTTTTACAGATTTTTAAGTCTAGTTTTCTAAGCATTCAAAACATCTCTAGGTCATGAAGTCTAGAGTTCATCACAAACATCAGCCCTCTTGAAAGACAGAAAAAAAATCTTTATTACGCTTTAAAGTCTCATTATAATCAGCCAATTAGAGTCAGGTTTATGTCATCATGTGATCACGTGAGCTCTTTCCTTCATGTGAACACAGTGATGACTGACTGATTCAGCTGAAGACGGTTCATCACCAACATGCTCCTCACAGTCTTTTACCTGTCTCTACTCTTACACTCAGGTGGGTTCTGTGTATTCACTCTACCAGGCTTTCCACCATATTTACAGATCACATATTCTCATGAAGTTGCCCATCATCTTATGTTGTCATAAAACATCGTCCTTCGTGTGCTGTAGGTCTCAGTGTCTTAGTTCTTCAGTCTGGAGACCAGATATGTCACCAACGAGACCCTGTGATGCTGGAGTGCAGCCTGGCTAAAGGGTTCGACATGAGCAGCTACACCATGCACTGGTACCGACAAAAAAACCGCCACGGAGCTCAGATCGAGCATTTGATCACAGAGTATCAGGACAGTTCGGGGCGCTTCAAGTCGTCGTTCAATTCAGCAAAAACCAGCTTCTCTCTGCAGATTCCTGACCTGTTCCTGAACGACAGCAGCGTCTACTACTGTGCTGCCAGACACAGTGATGCACTCAGAGCAGGCAGTCATACAAATAACGAGACAGATGGCAGGAAGGAGCTGTGGTTTGTCTGGGTTTCATCTAACAGAGGAAAGTAGGTGAAGACACACGGGGACAACACTGGGCTTTTAGCTAATATTAACTAAACATGGCAGAACTGAGTTAATATCCTATGTGTCAAGAAAATACTTCATCAGGTATTTTCTGTGTTCCAAAAGGGGCTATTGGTTGTAAATCAAGGCAAGAATCTGGAAAAAAAAAAAGAGGCCAGTAGCTGCAGATCCAGAAATACCTGCAGAAATCAAAGGGACGTGCTGTGTAACTGGCCTGTATGTGCTCCCATCTTCCTGGAACTGTATACGTGAGCTCCAGGTCCCAGCCAGAGCGCCATGGACGCCACCTCGGCCCGCCATTAAACAAGAACTGGTGGGCTTACACTCACAACGCCACTTGGGGGCGTGGCCACGACCATACGCATTTTAAACCTGAAATAAGTTTTATTTTTTAAGTTTTTCTATCACGCTGTCTTACCTTGTTGAAGCTAAAGTTACGATAAAGTCTCAAATCTTGCAGAATCGACTTCGAGATGCTCACGAACGAGAACTTCAACCTGCAGTTGCTGCTCAGCGTCCACCAGGAGATGGATGCTGTACAGAGAAACATGAAAGTGGGCAGAGTTAAAGGTAACAGAAGAGAAGGAGGGCGAGGATTTGGAGGTAGTTTAGAAGTTTAGATTGCAGACGTTCACTAAGTCACACCTTCAGCTGCTCAGCCTGACCGGAGGGTTAATGGAGACTCTAATGAACGTCTTCTTGGTTGCACTTCTGATCTTCTCCAGTATGAACATTTATGCTCCTCAAACACTTTCCTTCTCAAGATATGCTTTGTTTACTTGTTGTCTTTCTGCTTGTTTTCCAGATGTCTGTTTCTGCGTAAAAATCCAGCAGCCTCCGTTTGTGTTCAGCCGTGACGGAGATGCGACGGGGACTCTGGCGTGCGAACAGGACGACTCTCAGTATTATTACATGTTCTGGTACAGGCAAAGAAACGGCGGCAAAATAGAGCTCGTAACGTATTCTCTTGCCAAAGACGACTGGAAAGTTGAAGGTCCGTTCAACAAATCCAAGTACACCATGTCCAGGCCTTCTTTGCTCAGTTCAAGTCTGCAGATCCACCCGGTGAAGGCTGAAGACTCGGCTGTTTATTATTGCGCTTCCAGTAGAGCACAGTGGTTCAGAAAGCCTCAGCAGCTGTACAACAACTAGAAGAGGAAACCAGGAGGAGAAATGAATGAGAAACTGTGATGCGCTGAACCCTGAAAGGCCCTGAGAGGCATTTAGTTGAGGTGTGGCATTAATTTGACAATAAAAAAAGGGAAAAATCTAAATAATAACCCATGCATCATAAGTTCTGCGTGATTCTTAAAGGCAGAAGAAGTGTGTTTTCTACAGTTCAGCGATGCTTCTGCAGCACCACGAAGCTGATCGTGGTCAGATAATAGAGCAGGTGTCGGGTTAAGTTGGGTTCACTACCTCCGTGCAGCATTATTATCCTGTACAGCTTCTTATTTGTGTCACTCTGTGCACAAGACTGTAATGTCATATAAAATCAAATCTGTGTGCAGAATGGCGACATAAAGATGGATCAAAAAATAAGAGGTTAGCAGATGCTGACCTCTACAGGGTTCATGTGAGATTACAGTCAGGTGTTGGAGTTTAAAGAAGAGTCAATGCAGCATGTGCGTGAAGTTACACGGAAAATCGAATAAATGTTATTAAAATGGGCTCTATGCTTGCTATGATAAAGATTAAATATGTAGATCTTCAAGCTCGATCACTGACTCATCATTAAAAACCCTCTGAACTCTGTTTTCTCGCTCCTGTCACATTTTTCTTCACTGTGAGCTCATTTTTCGCTGCAATGTAAAGTCCTGCACCTCTATGGAAACAGTACAACCATGACTACAAGTATAGAGAACTCATACATGTCTCCTGTGCAGTGTGACACTTTATATTGACGTAAATCATTCAAAAACAAAAAATAAAAGTTGAATTTCTTCGATTATATATTTTCTAGAAAACTGAAAACACTTGAAATCAATACGTCTAACACGTTCCCAAATGCCCACAGGTGGTACCAATATTTTAAATGACTAAATGTGGACTCAACATGCTAGATTTGGTTATTTAACTAAACCGATATATGATAATATGACCCCTACGGACTCTGCACACCAGCTCTGTTCAGATGTTTCACTATGATGAATGTATGGACCAACAGCTGCTCCCCTGCTCACCATGTCTGAACCAGGCTGCACTTAGTTTATGTATGAAGTATGTTATATTTTTATATTCTTTCAATTTGTCTTGTTGTCTCCTCTCTGCTTTGTAGACACACAGTCAGACAGAAAGAAAGTAAAATGAAAAAATCCATAAAAATCCACAGAAAAATGAGAAGCAAATGTGTCAGCAAAACAAAGGAAAACTAATGGCANCAACTATCCTGCTTACTTTGGCAAAGGCACCAAACTGACAGTTTTGGGTAAGAAAATGAAAAAACTATAAACATCTGTGCTCATTTTTCCAAACTTAAATGTGAAAATGAATGTTAGGTTGTAAAACTCTCCTGTTTTAGTGTCTTAGTTTAGTGATTTCCCAGAGAAACCATCTGTTGCTGCAAACCTTAAACTCAAAACTGCTAAATTTCAGACAGACTGCGACTAAATCTTTCTGTTTTGTGCGTAAATATCTACATTAAGTTTAGATATTTTTACTTTTAAGCTGTAAAAAAAACCCGTTAATTCATCTTTAAGGATGTCTGTGACAGCCAACAGCTGTTCAACAGATGCTAAAATTGTTGATTTTGTTTTTTTTGCTTCAAGAGTGAAGTTATAAACCTATTTAAAATGTGATGTAGTGACTGTAAGAGGTGCATAAGTCTGTCAGTTTTTGTGCCTGTGAGGTGTCAGTGTGCTCTGGAACTTATCCTGCTTATTTTGGAGAAGGAACCAAACTCACAGTTCTTGGTAAGATCAATAAGTTCATTAAAACGTCCTGCAATGAAGTGACTGAACAGCAAGGAAACGTTTACAAGTAAATTTAACTGTATATGTGCTGGTAAAAGTACAACAGAAACTTCAGCAGAAGGTGTATTTTCTAAAATCTTAGGCTTTAAATGTGTGTTTTACGTGTAGCTGTTGGTAGAAGTTGTTCAGTTTATCTCAAACACAGAACAAAGACAGTCTACAGGTGTCTGACCTGAAAACTTGAGCAGTTTTTCTGCAGCCTTGTATCAGTGTGGACGGGTATAACCCTGCTTACTTTGGCAAAGGCACCAAACTGACAGTTTTGGGTAAGAAAACTTAAAAAAA
>NW_007580153.1:15420-21379 GCF_000690725.1 Stegastes partitus | reverse complement strand
ATGAACCTGCTTACTTTGGAAAAGGAACCAAATTGACCGTTTTAGGTAAATATTCCACTTTAATTCTGTGTTCTGATGGAATCTACATTAGTTTAGAGACTCAGTGTTGATAGAAGAATGAGTGAAAACCTAAAAATGAAAAATCTGGCAGAAAACCAGTTTCATGTTCAGTGTTTTTGCACCGTGACCCAGGGTTACCCTGCTTACTTTGGAAAAGGAACCAAACTGACAGTTTTAGGTAAATATCTCACTTTAATTCTGTGTTTTGAAGAGTTCTACTTTAGATTAAAGTCTTAGAACTGACAGAAGAATTGATAAAAAGTTTAATAAGATCATTCTGTCAGAGAAACAGTTTCATGTTCAGTGTTTTTGCACCGTGACCAACACTCAACCTGCTTACTTTGGAAAAGGAACCAAACTGACCGTTTTAGGTAAATATTCCACTTTAATTCTATGTTCTGATGGAATCTACATTAGTTTATGGACTCAGTGTTGACAGAAGAATGAGTGAAAACTTAAAAATGAAAAATCTGGCAGAAAACCTATTTCATGTTCAGTGTTTTTGCACCGTGACCCAGGGCACCCCTGCTTACTTTGGAAAAGGAACTAAACTGACAGTTTTAGGTAAATATTTCATTTAAACTCTGTGTTTTAATCGATTCTACTTTAGTTTAAAGTCGCAGCATTGACAGATGAATTGGTAAAAACCTAAAAGATCATTCTGTCAGAGAAACAGTTTCATGTTCAGTGTTTTTGCACCGTGACCAACACTGATCCTGCTTACTTTGGAAAAGGAACCAAACTCACTGTTTTAGGTAAATATTTCATTTAAATTCTGTGTTCTGATGGAATCTACATTAGTTTATGGACTCAGTGTTGATAGAAGAATGAGTGAAAACCTAAAAATGAAGATTCTGTCAGAAAACCAGTTTCATGTTCAGTGTTTTTGCACCGTGAACCAGGATAGCCCTGCTTACTTTGGAAAAGGAACCAAACTGACAGTTTTAGGTAAATATTTCACTTTAATTCTGTGTTTTAATGGATTCTACATTTGTTTAAAGTCTTAGTATTGACAGACGAATTGGTCAAAATATAAAAGATAATTCTAGGAGAGACACAGTTTCATGTTCAGTGTTTTTGCACTGTGACCCACAACGAACCTGCTTACTTTGGAAAAGGAACCAAACTGACAGTTTTAGGTAAATATTTCATTTAAATTCTGTGTTTTGAAGAGTTCTACTTTAGTTTAAAGTCGCAGAATTGGCAGATGAATTGGTAAAAACCTAAAAGATAATTCTGTCAGAGAAACAGTTTCATGTTCAGTGTTTTTGCACCGTGAACCAGAACCAACCTGCTTACTTTGGAAAAGGAACCAAACTGACAGTTTTAGGTAAATATCTCATTTAAATTCTGTGTTCTGATGGAATCTACATTAGTTTAGAGTCTTAGAAATGACAGAAGACTGAGTGAAAACCGAAAAATGAAAATTCAGTCAGAGAACAAGTTTCATGTTCAGTGTTTTTGCACTGTGACAACGCCAACGAAGCGTACTTTGGAAAAGGAACCAAACTTACTGTTTTAGGTAAGAAAAGAATCATTAAAATCCCACTAATGTAAGAAGATGTGTGACTGAAGCAGTGCAGAGAGACACTCTCAGTATGCAGGTGTTTATAATTCAAGTTGAGCTCAGTACTTTTTGACATTAAGCCTCAGCGCTGTGCCAACTATGAAGCTTATTTCGGCCGGGGAACTAAACTGACTGTTCTCGGTGAGTAAAACATCAGAATTTCTTCTCATTGATTCACCAAAACAAAGTCCTGATTTAGCTTGTTTTTTTTGGTATTTAAAACAAAGAACACGTAAAAGTGACCAAAAAGTGAAGAGGTAAAGTAAAAGCAGCATCTCAGGCTGTTTTAACTCTGATCAGCTTTACTGTGACTCTGGTTATGAAGCTTACTTTGGTGGAGGAACAAGATTAACTGTTTTAGGTAAGAAGCTAAAATTTGTGAAAAACTGCTCTGCAATTGAAGTGTTTCTAGATCCTGAAAGTTCAGATGATTGCTTTGTGTTCTTAAAAACTGTGACAGTACGAAGCGTATTTTAGTCAGACGACCAAACTGACTGGTTAAAATGAAGCTTAACGAGCTGATAATGTGGTCTGTGTTGCTGGTATTTAATAAAAACAGGCTGCAGTTGTTGGTTTCAAAGGAAAAGTACATTTATTACAAAACTAAGCCAAAGAAAAGAGCAGAATCTTGGGCAGTTTTAAGCATTGATCAGCTTCACTGTGACTCTGGTACAGGCTCAGTAGCTTACTTCGGTGGAGGAACAAAATTAACCGTTTTAGGTAAGAAAACTCAAGAAATGAAAAACAGCATCATAACTGGAGAGTTCTGTTCTGTCCTGATGTACAGCTGTTAGATCCAGTTGAAGTTCAGCTCATTACGTTTTGTTGTTCAAAACTGTGTTAGAACGAAGCAAAAGGACCAAACTGACTCTTCTTAGGAGGCTAAAATGAACTTTAACGAGCTGCTAACTGAGGTTTGTATCACTGACATTTTGCAAAAGCAGTCATTGTCAGTTTTAAGTGTGAATTCTATTAATGACAAAACTGTAAAGCTTAGCAGCAAAGCAAAAGCAGCATCTTGAGCTGTTTTTACACTGATCAGCTGCACTGTGACTCTGGTGGTGTTGCTGAAGCTTACTTCGGTGGAGGAACTAAATTAACTGTTTTAGGTAAGAAACTAAAACTTCTGATGAACAGCATTGTAATCATTTGTAGCTCCTAAATGAAGTTTAAGTTCAGCTAATTGCTTTTTGCTCTTAAAAACTGTTAGAACGAAGCTGAAATTAGTCACAGGACCAAACTGACGTCTTTATTAAGTTAAAACAAAGCTTAATAGGTTTAATAATTGAGGTTTGTGTTGCAGAAAAAAATAGCTTAAAGTTGAGGGTTTTACAGGAAGTTACATTTATTAGAAATCTAAAGAGCAAAGCAGCATCTCAGGATGTTTTTACACTGATCAGCTTCACTGTGACACTAATGCTGAAGCTTACTTCGGTGGAGGAACTAAATTAACCATTTTAGGTAAGAAACTAAACTAAACAAGGAGCAGCATTGTCAGTTGAGTCTTTCAAGCTGTTAAATGTAGTTTAAGTTGTTTTTTGTTCTTAAAAACTGTGTTAGAACGAAGCTTGGTTTGGCAAACTGACTGCTCTTGGTGGGTTAAAGTGAAGCTTAACGAGCTCATAATGAGGTTCGTGTTGCAGATTTTCTGTAAAAACAGGCTGCAGTTGATGGTTTCAAAGGAAAAGTACATTTATGACAAGACTAAAAAGCCAGAAAAAAGAGCAGAATCTTGGGCAGTTTTAAGCACTGATCAGCTGCACTGTGACTCTGGCTTTGGCTCTGAAGCTTTCTTTGGTGGAGGAACAAAATTAACCGTTTTAGGTAAGAAAACTCAAGAAACCATCAACAGCATTGCACCTGCAGTCTGAGGTACGTCTCAGGGCTTTTCAGTCTTAAAACCTGTCAGAACAAAGCTTATTCTAGCCAAAGAACCAAACGTTCTGTTCTTAGAAGGTTAAAACTAAGTTAACCAGAGATTTGGTAAAAACAGTTTTTCATTGTTGGTTTTAAATTAAATTAGATTTATTGCAAAGCTGAAAAGCAAAGACGTGAAGTAAAAGCAGGCAGTTTTTAGCATTGATCAGCTGCACTGTGACTCTGGTAATGAAGCTTACTTCGGTGGAGGAACAAGATTAACCGTTTTAGGTAAGAAAGTAAAAGAACCAGAATCCTAATCTGAGTGTTTCTAACTCTTATATCCAGTCAAAGTTCAGCTCGTTGCTTTTTGCTCTTATAAACTGTGTTAGAATGAAGCTTCTTTTGGCAAAAGGACAAAACTGACTGTTTATGGAAGGTTAAAATGAAGTTTAACAAGCTCATAAATGAGGTTTGTACCACAGATATGAAGTAAAAACAGGCTGCAGTTTTTGGTTTTTAAGTGGAGTTACATTTATCAGAATAGCAGAGCAGCATGTCAGGTTGTTTTTACACTGATCAGCTGCACTGTGACTCCAATGCTGCTGAAGCTTACTTCGGTGGAGGAACTAAATTAACCGTTTTAGGTAAGAAACCGAAATGAATGGGAAACATCATTGTAACTCTAGTGTTTCTAGCTCTTCAATCCAGTTTAAGTTCAGCCTTTTGGCTTTTATTGTTCCCATTTTAGCCAAACTGACCATCGTTTTTAAGTTTAAATTAAGCTTATTTGCTCATTATTTGAAAGGTCTGAATTGCAGATATCATGTAAAAAAAAAACAGGCTGCAGTTGTTGGTTGTAAAGGAAAATTAACATTTATTACAAAACTGAACAGCAAAGCAGCATCTCAGGTTGTTTTTACACTGATCAGCTTCACTGTGACTCTGGTGCCAATGAAGCTTACTTCGGTGGAGGAACTAAATTAACTGTTTTAGGTAAGAAAACGATTGAAATTGTCTCACTTTTAAGTCCAGTTAGAGTTTGGCTCAATGCTCTTTGCTCCTAAAAAGTGTAAGAAAAAAGCTTATTTAAGTTAAAAGTAACAATGAGCTTGTTAACTGAGATGTTTGTAATGCAGGTGTTCTGTTAAAAACAGGTTGAAGTTGTTTGTTTTAAAGGAAATCAACATTTATTGTAAAACTAAAAAGCAAAGCAGCATCTCAGGCTGTTTTTACTCTGGTCAGCTTCACTGTGCCACTGGTTCTTATGAAGCTTACTTTGGTGGAGGAACAAGATTAACTGTTTTAGGTAAGAAATCTATTGTTGTTAAGGTCTGTAAAAGAATCTTGAGTGAGAAAACAAATGTGTGAAGCTTTAAACTCCAGCAGCTCTTTGACAAACTTAGTGCACTGAAGCTCTTTATAGTTTCAGCTCAGAGCTTTTTGTCCTGGAGCTTAAACACTGTGTCAGTACGAAGCTTATTTCGGGCAGGGAACTAAACTGACTGTTCTCGGTGAGTAAAACGTCAGAAATTCTTCTTTTGACTGAATCTGTAGAAGCAAAACTCATAAAAGCAAAAATGCTGAATGAAAAAAAAGTTCTGCTTTATGCTAAACTTGTAAAAAAATAAATAAATAAAACAGTCAGCAGTGCAGCTAATGTTGGATCAGGATGTTGGATCATTAATACAAGAGGCTAAGTTTTAAAGAAACTATGAAGTAAAAGCAGCATCTCAGGTGGTTTTTACACTGATCAGCTGCACTGTGACACTGGTAGTGGTGCAGAAGCTTTCTTTGGTGGAGGAACTAAATTAACCGTTTTAGGTAAGAAAACATTTAAAGTTCCTGAAATATTGTTCAGAAATTATTTTTGGTAAGATACTTCTGAAACTCTAAGTTCACTCTAAATGCTAAAGTTAATGAAATCTAAGTCTTTGTAAATCAATGTGTGTCAAAGTTGGGATCATTTCAAGTTTGAACAGATAAAGAGAATCCGTAGGAAGAGTTTTTGTTCCAGCTGAAAGTCTCTGTGCTCCAACAGAGAAGCTTACTTTGGAGCTGGAACTAAACTCACTGTTTTAGGTAAGAAAAGCTGCAAAAATGAGCTGATCTCTGCTCCATTCTCAGGTTCACATGTTAGGACTTCAGGAAACATGTAGAATTTGTTTAATATGTAGAGTAGAAGGTGTAAAATGTGAACACAGGAGTTAGTTTGAGCCTGTAACACAAGTGTAAAAGTGGTTTAAAAGCTTTGGCTCCATGCCCAGATTAGTCCTGTCAGCCGGTTCTTATCAGCTCTATGAAACACTGTGAGCTCCCAGTCAGAAGCTCACTTTGGAGCTGGAACTAAACTCACCGTTTTAGGTAAGAACGTCTACTCATGTTCAGTAGATATACTCCTAATGCATGGCAAGATGTCACAGAAAACTACTAAAGGAGTTCTGATAATGCTGGTAGAAGTTGTGTTTTTTTTTT
>NW_007580153.1:14051-15125 GCF_000690725.1 Stegastes partitus | reverse complement strand
GCTTCATTTACACTAGATCTGAAAAAATATACATTGTTTAGTCATTAATGTGTAGCCGTGCTGTCAAAATTGCATTAGAAAGTCTAAAAATAACATATGATCTGCAATGTTTGGTGCAGGGAAGAGACTTTGTTCTACTTTAAAACCTCCTGTGACGGTTAATTCATCATGCAAGAGCTGACAAATTTGGCCTTTGCACTAAAAGTAATTACAAATCAGTAAAAAAAACCAATAGCATTTATAAACGTATACAACAGTATTTTATATTTACCTGCTTTAGTTAAGTGTTGTTATAATCCTAGGCTCTAAATGTGTGTTCTGCGTGTAGTTTTGTGTGCAGAAGTTGTTTAGTTTATCTGAAAAACGCAAACAAAAGATGTCAGACTTGAAAACTTGAGCAGGTTTTTCTGCAGCCTTGTATCAGTGTGAACAACTATGAGCCTGCTTACTTTGGCAAAGGCACCAAACTGACAGTTTTGGGTAAGAAAAGTCTCGAAAATCCTGTTTTTTATTGACATTATTTACCCTAAATCTGCAAAATTAATGTTTCAAGTCTAAGGCCTAAGTCTGTTTTACTGTATCAGCATAAAAATCTAAAAACAATATAAGATTGGCAATGTTTGGTGCAGGAACACGACTTTGTTCTACTTTAAAACCTCTTGTCAAGGTTAATTTATTGTGTTAGAGCTGAGAAATTTGGCCTTTGCACTAAAAGTAATCACAATTTGCAAAACAGCATTTTATACTTACCTGCATTAGTTATTTCTTTTTTAATCTTAGGCTCTAAATGTGTGTTTTGACTGTAGTTTTGTGTGCAGACGTTGTTGAGTTTATCTTAAAAAGAGCACAAAAGGTGTCAGATCTTAAAACCTGAGCAGGTTTTTCTGCAGCCTTGTATCACTGTGACCAACAACTATCCTGCTTACTTTGGCAAAGGCACCAAACTGACAGTTTTGGGTAAGAAAATTATATAAAATCCATTTTTTATAAAAATTATTTACCCTAAATCTGAAAGATTATTGTTCCAAGTCTAAGGCCTAAGTCTTTTTTAGTGTGTAGACATGAAAATCTAAA
>NW_007580153.1:4798-11800 GCF_000690725.1 Stegastes partitus | reverse complement strand
GGCAAAGGCACCAAACTGACGGTTTTGGGTAAGAAAATTCTAAAAATCTGATGTTTTTATTGAGCTTCATTAACTGTTGTTGAAAAAATCTGTTTTAATACTTTAGTCAGTGACAGACGTGCAGGTATGCTGTCAAAATTGGAGAGAAAAAAGTCAAATCTGTTGGACAAAATAAGAAAAACCTGTCAATTTGAAAGAAAAAGGCAACGTTTGGTTGGAATATCCGACTTTGTTTTACTAAATAAATCACTGTGACAGTTTATTCCTTCTATTAAAGCCGTACAATCTGTCCTTTGCACTAAAACAAATCAAAAGTCTCATTTGCCAAACAGTATTTTTCTTTACCTGCAATAGTCACAAAGTGAGAAAAACAACGTAGAAAGTGTATCTGCACGAGTAACAGCAACAAAACTCTGGTCATATTTGTGCTTTATTAAATATTGGACTCTAAAATGGACCTTAAATCAACAATTTATATCGTAAAAACCTGTTTTGCTTTTTCTTAAAAATGTGTTTTCACTTTGTTGTTTGTGTGCAAAAGTTGTTGGCTGAAACTATTCACAAGATCCAACATCGTCTCATTTGCAAAACAGTATTTTTTACCTGCATTCGTCTTAAAATGAAGGAGAGAAAGTTCAAAACAGAATGCTGAACTGTATTTGTAGTCGTAGCATAACAAAAAACTCTCCAAGGCTCTAAAATGGGCCTTAAATCAGCAGTTTATTATGAGAAAGACATTTGATTGTGAGTGAAATTGTTAAAATACGTGTTTGTGTACAAAACTTGTTTTGTTGATTTGAAAAAAAAAGCACAATCTGTAGCTGTCAGTGCTGAAAAAAAAGAAAGAAAAGAACTGTTAACAAGATTCAACATTGTCTCATTTGCAAAACAGTGTTTTTTATTTGCATTGATCATGAATTAAGGGAGAGAAAAGTTGTAGTAGCCTAACAAAAACTCTGGTAAAGTTGTGTTTTTTTCACCTTTGGCTCTAAAATGGACCTAAAATAGGCAGTTTAATATGGTCAAGATATTAATTTGGGATTTATTTCATAAAACTGTGTGTTTTTTGGGTGTAAAACTGGTTAGTTTATGTGGGAAAAAAAGCACAGTCTGCAGCGAAAAACTGAACCGCTCACAAGATCCAACATTGTCTCATTTACAAAACAATATTTGTTTACTTGCATTAACCATGAAGTGTATGTGAGGAAACCCTGACGGGGATTTTGTTGGATGAAAAAACTTATGGATAAAGTAGAAGTCAGTCAGTTTTTTACACGTCAGTCAGCGCTGTGCTCTGACTCTTATCCTGCTTATTTTGGAGAAGGAACCAAAGTGACAGTTATCGGTGAGATCACTGAAATAACTTCATTTAAAAAACACTTTTATCCACAGAAAACAACCTTAAAAAGCATGTAATCAGCATGTTGTTTGGGTTGCTATTGGAGGTTAAACTGTTCGTGTTATGAAGCAGCTTTGACTTTGTTTGTTCTTTGTCTTTGCAGAAACAGGACAACCAGTCACCCCACCGACGGTAAAAATATTTCCACCTTCAGCAAAGGAGTGCAGAAACAAAAAGGACGATATAAGGAAGAAGACCCTCGTCTGTGTGGCTTCCGGTTTCTACCCCGACCATGTTAGCGTCTCCTGGGAAAAAAACGGTAACGGGGTTAAGGATGGCGTGGCGACGGACAGCGCTGCCAAGAGAACACCTGACAAGACCTACAGAATCACCAGCAGACTGAGAGTTCCTGCTGATGATTATAACAAACTCGGCAACACTTTCAAATGCATCGTCAGCTTCTATAATGGAACAGAAAATGTCCTTCGTCATGCTTCCATTAAGAGTATTCAAGGTAATTTATTTGGAACACAGAAATCTGAAATAAACTTCCCACCTGCATGTGTCTAATCCTGTCCATCATTTCCTCAGGTAAATCAGAGGGAGGCATGACCAAAGGTAAATACATGCTTTTGTTGTTTTTCTAACATATTTAAGATAAAGGGGATTGAATTCAGTGTTTAAATTGTGCACTAAATATTTCCTCTTTGAACTTTCCGCAGAGAAGTATTTGAAGCACCTACAAAATGCCAAACTCTCGTACGGCGTCCTAATCGTGAAGAGCTGCATCTACGGAGCCTTCATTGGGTTTTTGGTGTGGAAGCTTCAGGTATGTTGAACATGAACTCCAGCTTGCTCCTGCACAATTGATCCCACTTACACACTTTATTTTATGACCTGTTCTTGCGATAAAAAGCTTAAACTTGTAATAATGTATGCACGGCGGCGGCATCATCATCAACCAATGATGTCCAACTAAAAAAATCTCATGGCAGTAAGACGATCTGTCCTTTCTTTGTGTTGCAGAGTTCAGCCAGAAAATACAGCTGAGAGCTGAGATGAGACCTGAACAAGCAGGAGACGGATTGTCTTTGTTTGTGTAAATAAAATGCTGCAGCGTATTTGCATTCATATATAAATAAGCCAGCTGAATCCTGCTAACAATACAGAAACATATCTATGCATATTCAATGGTAAACCTACTGTGTGACTGGTTCTATGTCCACGTCACTGTTTGTGTTTCGTTAAAACCGTTTCCACTTAATGCTTCATTATTTTCTCAATAAACGTTTGTGAAATGATGTTTCGTTCTGACTTTTGCTTGAGTTTCTCCTCCTGTCTGCTCTCATATCGACACTAAACATCATGTTTTCCACAGATAGTTTTGAGGTATTTTTAGCTGCTCGCTTATCTGCCTGTTTTCTGAGAAGTCAGGTATTTTTTCCTCCTACATATTCCTGAAATATCTCAGCTTAGGAGAACGAGGTGACGCAAGTTTTCTCATTGCTTAATAAACTAAATGGATAGCTGGGCATTGTCATAAAAATACGACTTAAAGTGGGTTCATCTGAGACACTTTTTCCACTTTGCACTAACATGAGAAGCTGATTATTGTTCATTCCCTTTATGCATAAAACAGCATCAGTAGGAAACTAAATGTCAGAGTTTGCCACACAGCAGCAGGAAGTCAGCCCTCGTCTGTGAGCTAAAGGAGGTCAAAGCTGTTGCTGGTGAGAAAGACGAACGGCAGAAGGGAGGATGTGGTTTCAGAGCAGCCTGCAGCTCGTCATCTGTGCTGAGAAACGACGGAGGCGAAACCTCCCGCTTCACCGCAACCTCCGGCTCACCCGGTGCACCTGCAGCTCTGCACCGACTCTGCACATCTCTGAGCCAAAAAACTCCAACTTCTGTGTCAACCGAAGCTGCTAAATAAACACGTGTGTGTGTGTTATGTGACAAACAACAGCTGTTTACTGAGATCTGGTGCAGTGCAATATATCTGATTGTTGTCATGCTCGTTCCTAACTGTGCATACTCTCTGACTGGCTCCTTTTTAAAATATATTTATATATTGTATTTGTTTTATTTTGTACTTGCATGTTTTGCACCACTGGAGTTGTCTTTCAATTTTGTTGTACTTTGTGCATGATGACAATAAAAGCATTCTATTCTATTGTATTCAGTGTTTTCACGCAGCAGATCAGAGTTGAATGGAAATTATGCACAATAATGCATTAAAATAAAGAACTATGAGTGTTTAATTGCAATCTAATCCATAAGTAATCTTCATGTGAATAACTACACTTAAAAACAAAAATGCTGCAACTAAAAAGATGAAAATCTGGCAGCAGGAAAACATAAAAACTGTAGAACTGTAAAGGTGATGAAAATTACTGCATATATTTGTTAAATATGTTTTCAGCTGATTTAAATGAAATTAAATAGGGTTAAACAGTGACATTTTACAGTTACATATAGTAAAAATATATATATTTAGTCAAAGTCAAAGTGACTTTATTGTCAGTTCTGCTACATATGTACACATAAAGGAACTGAAATTGATTTTCTCTCGAACCTTCATGATATTTATTTGTAAATGTGCAGATTTTAGATGTGGACCTTTTTTTTTAAGTCAGCGTGTCAATAATTTTTTTTGGTGATTTTTCTAGATAGTAGCCATAAGGTAACGAACAGTGAAATCCATAAAACAACAGTTTAAAAACTAGCTTTTACAAATAATGGCAAACATCTATATAAAAAAACATTTTTGCGTATTTAAATAAAGCAAGAAATAGTTTGGTTTCACTGTAAAAGTTGGTAAGAATGAATTAGAAATGTTCTTTTTTTAAATCAGATGTTTTTATGTGGACATTTATAGTTTGGCTTGTTTTTTGTTAGTTTGTTGTTACAGTTACCATGTAAATCATGTATTTGTTTCTGATTTTACTTCATACTATCTGTAATATAACAAAACGGGGAAGTCTGCACCAGTTAAGTGTTCAAACAAGCGACAGTTAAAAAACAAACATCTCATTTGTCAAAGCCCCGCTGAGACTCAGACACCCATTTGTGCTCGGAGATCAACAGGAGACAACATGCGTGAGGCAGCGACAGAAATGTGGTGCATCTGGCATCTGTGACGAGGATATTTATATTTACAAAGTCTCTATAGTTGAACATCAACACACCGAATATAGGTTGTTATCTGCAGCGAGGAGTCGTGCTGCACACCTGGAGTTAACACTATTACTGGCTGCTCGGCAACATCTCAGGGGTTGTGAGGAAGACTGATAAGCCAAAATAGAAAACATGCTGATAGCTTGACTAAACATAGAAGTACATTATTTCTGGATATCAAAACACCAAAACAACTTAATTTTCAACATGCAGGTAACCTGTTAAAGTGGGCCAAAGGGCTGCACATGTTGCAAGAGAGGCAACGACAAGAACGTGTGCAAAAAAAGCAAAAGAAAGCAGGATATAGAGTCATACAATCAACTAGTAAAAAAAAATAAAGAAATAAAAGACAAACCACTTGGAAAAAAATTTATACAATAAATTTCCCTCCCCCCAAAAAATGCGATACTGAAAGCAGGTTGAAAACTTATACGATCAATTTGTGAAAGAAAATGCAATAAATATAAAATACTAAAAAGAAAAATAGACAACAGGATAAAAACAAATCTATTTTTAAAAAATAAACAGAAACTATAAACACAGGACAGAACAGATAAAAACCTATAAGCAAAATAAAATGTAAAAATAAAATAAAGAAATAAAAAAGCAACAGAAAAAAAACTATTTGTAAAAACTAAATAAAATAAATTTAAAATACAAAAAAGCAACAGCAAAGAAAACGGCACTAAAAGTTTTTAAATCAACTGGTAAAAGTAAATAATTATAATATACCAAACTACTGAGGCCACTAAGGACAAACAAAAGCCAATAAAGTGTCAGAGGAGGAAGAACCACCAGACTGAAAGGCTTTTATAAACATGTTTGTTACAGCAGATTGAACTTATGTGATGTGACGTCGATGAGTTTTTCTCATCAGTACATTTAGACACTTTCGATAAAGTCGAAGCCACATGTTCAGTTTCTGTTGTGTTCAACGACCCCTTGTGGTGCAAACTGAGACTCAAGTCCTGTTTAGTCTTTACACACAATAATCAGAGCAAACAGGGGCTCAACCAAAATGTTTTGCTGCCGTATGATTACACAAGAACTTGATATACAGTTAAAATAAATGGACAAAATGAGCAACAAGTAAAAATAAAAAGGTCGATCTGTTGGAAAGATTTAAGAAAGTGACTGATCTTGGCTGTGTTGTGAATGATGACGTGATGAAAACTCAGCTTAGACTCTCTTTAGCTGCTCTGAGTTCATGAAAGGTCTGCAGACTTCAGCTGGCAATGATGAGGGAGAGCGCCATCTACTGGACAAACCTGCAACACAGCAGCCAGTCAGAGATTTTTCAGATTTTTATGATTTGAATCTCAGATCCATCTCAGATTTTGTTCAGAGTTTACTTATTTATTACATGGGTTCCAAAACTAAGTTCTGTAAAATATTTTTGTCATAATTTTGACAACTTAGTTGAGTTTTTTGGGGTGGGGATTTTGGATTTTTTGCATTTTCACTCTTAAACAAGCACATTAGGGGTTCAATATCTCCAGAAATAAAACTCCCACAGCCATGAACTTTGGTAAGGATGCAGAAGAAAACGTTTACAGCTGAGCAAAATGACTGAGTGAGTCCTGCAGAGGCCTGCCCTCAGAAAATGGAAGACAGTGGGATTTTATAACAAGAAGGTGGTTTAGGGGCCTCAGAAAGCTCCTTTAAGTGTAAATACATGCATGTAGAAATACAGTTGTTGGTTGAAATTTCACCAACATTAAGGGCCTCTAATGTTAGTAGAGTTTGATGTGTGGCTAATTGTACTCCAAGGTTTTTGCAATTTTGACATGTCAAATTGGTGACGTGGACTCATTAGTAAGTGTACATAGAAGTCTTCATATTGTCACAATTTGTGTCACAAGCTGCTTCCACTGCAAGACAAATAAAACAGAATATAAATGTTGGACTGAACGCAACAAAAGAAAATGATGCGAAAGAAGTCATCAATCCTCAGTGGATTCATGTTTTATGTATTTCCAGAAAGAGACTTTTTAAAAGCATCTTCACTGTCTTTGCTGGTTTCAATGTCTAGTTTGTGTTGCTTTCTCCTCCTCAGAGTATTTGAAGATGGACGGATGACAGAACATGTTCTACTGGCACCAACAGACGCCATCAGATGGAGATTAAACGTCTAGATGTTCAGTTTGCTTTCATAGAGGAGGAAAGAAATCAGAAAATGTACAAATTTCATACGCTGGAATCAGACTACAGGTTACAACCGATGAATGGTTGCAGCTCGACTTGATTAAAGCTGGTTTGTTGGTGTCACTGATTAGAATTAAAGTGAATCAAATCAAGTTTATTGTCAACTTGCTGTACATACAACACTAGGACAAACAAGATGGTAGAGCATTTCTTCAGGATCCAATAGCTAAAAGCAATTAAATAAGGAATCGTGTGTATATCTGGAATGAAGCTGTTGATCAGTCTGGAGGTTCTTCCTTCAGTGCTCTGGAAATGTTTTCCTGATGGCAGCAGTTCAAACA
>NW_007580153.1:2779-4180 GCF_000690725.1 Stegastes partitus | reverse complement strand
TATCTCCTGAGCTGCAGGTCGACCTCGAGAACCACAAACTCTAACAGGATGTTACACAACCTTGAATTCAACACAAGCACAATGACTTCAAATCTCTTAAAAATGTATCAGTGCACCTGTTCTATAGTTGGAAATACACATAAGATAACTGGCAGGTCATTACTAAAAGAACGCAGTCAAACTGACCATCGGGGCAGTTTTGTTGACGAACTAAAGAGCTGAAAGGCAAATCAGGTGGTTTAGGTTTTAAGTTATAAGAGACTCCACAAACTCCTGCATACACCTGAAAAAGAATTTACTTTTAGTACACAGGGGAGATTCTGGATGGGAATATTCACAAAGCTTGTGTATGTGTATGTGTATGTGTGACTGAGAATGTGAATAACAGGGGATTCTGGGATATCTGAAAATATAAGTAAAGCAAAAACAGTCAGTCATTGACGTTTCAAAGGGAAACATTTACATGTTTTGTATCTGAGATTAAAAATTAAGTGCTGAAAAATATTTTGACTAAACATTGAGAATGTTGTGTTTTGTTGACAATCACGATTTTTTTGTGTGTGTTTTCACCATTTGTGAAGCCATTTTAAAGATTTCGATATCTCCAGAAATAAAACTCCCACAGCCATGAAATCTGGCGAGGACACAGACAGAATTGTTTCTAACACATTCAAATCTTTACATGGATGTAAGAAAGTGCAAAATGTTCTAATGTTGGTGGAATTTGGGCCCTAAGAGTGGAAACATAAATATGGACGAATGCGTATTTCCACTAAAAATAAAATCTTTGGTCAACATCTCACCGACTTTTGAAGGCCTCTTACATCAGTAGAATTTGATCTGTGGCAGGAATAACAAACCAAGGCTCCATTTTTTTTTTCAATTTTGACATGTCAAAACGGTGATGTGGACTCACTGGTAGCGCCACAAAAACTGGTGTCCATTGGGGTCTATGCTGTTATTTTATGTGCAAAGTTACAAGCTGCTTCCATGTTGAAACTAGCAGATATATGAGGCTTGTTTTGTTTTATTTGTTAATTATGGGTAACAGAACATGTTCTATTGGCATCATCACACACCATCAGATGGAGATCACATGTCTTGTTTTGTCCACAACCCAAACATATTCAGTTTACTGTCATAGAGGAGGAAAGAAACCAGAAAACGCCCAAAATGAAGAAGCTGGAATCAGATTATGTTGACAGTTTTCACACCGATTAATTGATTATCAAACAGTTAAAGACTAAATAGGTTATGGACTGATTACTGCAGCTCAACTGAACTTGATTAAAGCTGGTTTGTTGGTGTTTGTTGATTAGAATTAAAGTGAATGTAGTGTGATGTTCAGCAGGGGGACCCCAGCAACACCACATCATTACACACACTGAAGACTCAGAGCAG
>NW_007580153.1:0-2515 GCF_000690725.1 Stegastes partitus | reverse complement strand
CCTCCAACAAAACATGGACGTCATCCTCATGAAACAAGGCCTCTTCACACTGTCGGTGTTTCTACTGTGGACGACAGGTAAACTATAGAATTTACATACCATCGACTCTGGTTTATCCGTCCAAGTTTGTACAAATTCACTTTTGCTATACATATTATACACACACAGGTGATGGAAGTGACGTTACCCAGACCTCCATCATATGGAAAAATAAAGGTGAAGATGCAACAATCGACTGCAGCCAAACCAAAGGCGTTTCCTATATCCAGATGTACTGGTACAGACAGCTGCCAGGAGACACTCTGGAGCTCGTCGTCTTCTCAACACTCTTGAACAATGACTTTGGAGGTTTCAGCAACAAGAAATTCTCAGCCAACAAGACTGCTGCTGAGAGCGGGTCGCTCACAGTGAAGAACCTGCATGAAGGAGATCAAGGCTGGTACTTCTGTGCCGTTGGTGCACAGTGATACAGAAGCTGTGAAAGCTGAACAAAAACCCAAACACACCGTCGTCGTCANTATCTCCTGAGCTGCAGGTCGACCTCGAGAACCACAAACTCTGTCAGCTGCAAACTGATTCACAGAGTTGGTGTTGATGCAGCAGCTAACAGGACTAGAGGATGTTTAACAATATATGACATAGCTACCTGAAATGTTTACACTCGTCTGTGAAGTTGGTGTAAAATTATATGGATTTTGACAATTTAGTTGTAATTTTGAGACAGCGCTGCATACGACCCATGATGTTATTGAAAAAAAAAGTATTCATTTACAGGTTAAACAGAAAAAACTGTAACTAATGTCTGTTTTTTTTATTTATTTATTTTTTTATTGGTGGCGATTTGATTTTTACACCATTTGACTGTAAAACGGCACTATTTATATTGTATTTAAATCAGCACAATTATTGTTCTTTTATTTCCTTTTATAATACTACTACTCCTAATAATAATATATTACAACTGTGTAATTTTATTGTCATAAAAAAAATGTAAAAGAACAAAACTGCAAGATAACAGTTCAAAAATATTTACCATTTTTCATTCCTTGATATAAATAATTTTCCTTTAAAATAACAACAATTTAAATATAGTAGAAATAGTGTAATTTTACAGTCAAATGTTGCATAAGAACAAACTGTTACTAATAAAAAATATTGATTTTTGTTCAGTTTTGGGGGTGTTTTTTTTTGCATTTCAAGTAGAATTTAATATTTTTTTCATTATCGGTAATGTAACAAAACATGGGAAATCTGTAAAATAAAAAATACAGCTAAAAAAACAACAGTTTTAACTGAGACTGTAGGTTTAATTTTGTTTTTTAATTTTTTTTAAAAAATGTTTATATTGCCTTACAGGATCAGGGAGATTCACACAAACAGCAACACACCCACCTGCAGCTCCTCACATCTGCATAAATCCAACGACAGATAAATCAGACCGTCTGGAGATTCCAGCGGAGATAAATTCTCAGCCACCAAGCTCATCCCTGAGAGCAGGACGTTTACGGTGAAGAGTCTGGAGCCAGAAGACGAAGGCTTGTACTTCTGTACTGTGAGTAAAACACACAGCGGTACAGACACAGCAGGTGGCTGAACAAAAACCCTGAGCTGTGCTCTTCTGTGTTAATCTGCTGCACTGCTCAGCCCCGAGTTCAACCACAGAACATCTCTCAGCACTGACACTACACATGTACCCCAAATATTAGTGTTTCCATTCTGCCTCGTAAAACATAACATCTCAGATATTATCAGGACAAATCCCTTTTGTCACATGTATGAGGGGGTTTAGATCTCTGGATATCTGGAGCTGAATTATGACCAGTGGTAGATATTTAAAGTATAATTCTAACTAATTGTGATTCAAGATATCTATAATTCCCGTCAACTTAAGACACCTACACTGTCCCACACTCATATTTAAAATATTACCTTGATTTAAAACTGAAATACCAACATCTTCACACCGTTGTTTTGGCTCGTCACAATGAAATGATATCTGGCATAAAAATTATAGATAGTCACAGTCTAACTCTGCTGTAAAAACAGAAAAAGCAATATGATGTACATTAAAAATGATGTAATGCTGCAATGTTCTGTAAATATAATAACTGCAAATACCTGTGAAACTATATTATTTAGCTAATTTAAATCAAGTCAAACTGTGATACTTTATGCTCAAGCATTTTAAGACGACTTGTGAAAAAACATTGTTTTCAACGTTATTTGTTTTGGGTTTTTTTGCTAGTTTTTTGCAGTCAACATGTATTTTTTTGTGATTTACTAGTCATTGTAAGAAATTTCACAAAAATCTGTTAATTAAAAGGAAAAAATTAACAGTCTTTCAAGACTTTATACATTTTTTCATTTCAAATAATGGCAAATATCTGTAACTGCACAGCCAAACACTGAGAACATTTTATTGGAACTACAGATTTGACAGTGACAACAAGGTTCAGCTTTCAAGTGTCCAAACAGACTCTCCCATGTGTGACTCCTCCTCTGTCATAAAGTCAGA
>NW_007580152.1:3053-51910 GCF_000690725.1 Stegastes partitus | reverse complement strand
AGATGCTCAGACGTAACCTTACAACTGTGTCCGACCTGCTCAGGTGGTGTTTCCTCGGGTGGCGAGGGTTTGCAAGAACGACCGAGGAGGCTCGCCCCGTGTCCTGGAAAAGCAGTGGACCTCGTTCCTCAAGTCTCGGCTGAACTGCTCCATCCCCGGCGACTCCCACTTCTACTTCAACATCCTGCAGGCAGTGACGGACGTCATTCACATCAATGGGAGGGATGTCGTCATGGCGACTTTCTCCACTCCGTACAACAGGTAAAGAAGGGAAAACTAAACCATCATTTTAAGTATTTAAACATCAACGCTGACCCGTTGGGGTTGAGGCCGTTTTTATTCAGCTTTTCCTCTCATCTCAAATAAGTTCACGTGTGTCAACAGCCCCTTTGCACTTTCCATTTATTATCCTGATTATCCTTCTCGGTTTGAGGTATTTTTTAAAAACGCCCTCAATTCATCAACATTATGACAGAGTGACCTTTGTTAACACTGGAAGCGTGTGCCTCTTGGCGACGTGTAATTTCTGATCCTACCGGGTCAACATTTACATCTTCTGTCAAAACACTTTTGTTGCCCTTTTGACATGCAGGTGTTTAATCCTATTTTTTTTTCTTCCCTTTTTTACAATTCATATTGGGAACTGCTTTCATATTCACAGGCAGTGGGAGTTTTTATCTAAATTGAAAATTACCACAAAGCCATAGAGCTCGGCTGATAGCTCACACATATTGTAATTTTCCATTTTATGGCTGCTTTTTAGCAGATAAGACAATTGCTTGTGACAACGCAATTGAGCATGGTTAATGGACATTAAAACCCAATGAAGCAGCGCCTCTGAAATTTTCTATAAGCGCTGGTTTTGATCCTTGCATTAATTTTCCATTTCATAGTCAGGGGGTGAAATTAGAGGGAGCGCATTAGACTTTGGGCAGCACTCGGGGTTTGTGTTGTCTAATTGTCTGTCTGGATGTCTGGCTGGGTCGCCGCATGGCCGCCAACTTGTTCACCTTGTTATCAGCCCGATACAAACAGACATGTGACTGTCTAACTTTCTCTACATATCCAATACAGAGGGCAATTACTGTAATTTAGTCTCTAAGCCAAGAATTAACAACTCTCTGACCTTGCTCTCTATAATACTGCCCTTGTGTACGCCGTCTCCCCAATGGCTACATGATGGGCTTAACCCATGATGCAACAGCGAGAAAATCCAGCCAGCTGAGGGAAAGGAAAAAGATTTCTCTCTTTGTAAACAGCCCCCTTAATTTTTATTTCGGAAAGCAGCCGCATAAAAAACCGAAAAGTGACTCAGTAATCTGCTATGCATTGATTCCACACAGACATTAGCGGCTTCACGGCTGTCACAAGACGGGTGTTTTTCCCCTTAAAATGAAAAGCAATAATACCATAATCGGTTGTCTATATTTTGAGCCTCACAGTGGACTTGTGATGGATTTTGATGCCTCCAGGCTTTTTGGGGAAACCCAGTCTGGAAGAGGAGGAGGCTGAGGAAATGTCAGATGTTGTAGCCTCATATGTTAATATCCAACAGATACAACGCTGAGGGAATATTAGGTATAACTGCTTCTGGATCAGTTTAAGTTCTGTGTTTTTTACCCTCAAATGTGTCTGTTTGTGTAAATAAGAAAAAAACTGAGAATAAAGAACTGGGTACCTTTTATTTTACCAACATGCTGAAACCTTGACAGTATTCAAAACTTGACTGCATCCCTCAGTGTAAACATGCAACAGCTAAAATAAGCCGTCCTCAAGGGATTTAACCCTTCTGAAAAGCGGATTGTAAATCCATTTTTCCTGTCTTTTGGTGATAGTCCAGAATTGGCAAGGTTCTTCTTTGATATGTTCAGTCAAGAGGATTGTTTATTTAGTTTTTTTTCTCTTTTTTTTTTTGCTGGTGGGTGTGTGCTGTGGCAGTATTCCAGGTTCGGCGGTGTGTGCCTATGACATGGCGGAGGTGGCCAACACGTTCACGGGGCGTTTCAAAGAGCAGAAATCCCCAGACTCCACCTGGACGCCTTTTCCCGAAGAGAAGGTTCCGAAGCCGAGGTACGACAGCAGTTAATTAACCGGTGCACGCATACGCTCAGATACACACCGGCACTCGTGGGATTTAACACAGTCGCACATATATATATATATATAGAGACAGAGTTGCTCGTTCTTTCTTCTCACTCGCGGCTCTTTCACACATGCAGACATAAAAGATGCACCCTAATCAATGCACAAGTCTTGCTGAATCATAATGTGTTAATGCACCATATTTTAACTCGCATTGCATGTATATATATATATTTTTTTTTTATTATGTTCTGACCTTGTTATAGAATTACACATCCCGTGTCACATTGCGTCACGCCCACACACTGTAACGCACAGCAGCGCTAGATGCCACCCTTTTATATCAGAGCTGCACCCCATTACCTCACCTCTCCCCCACATGCAGCTGCATCAACAAATGAAGCATGAGATCATTTTACAGATGGCTGGCTAATTCCACAAATGTACCAACCTGATCAATCTCCCATCTATTGTTCGCTAATTAGCGCGCTAAGAGCTGCTCTCCTATCCCCCCAGAAAAAGGCTGATTTACTTCAAAGATGTGGGCTATGATAATTGTTGATACCCAGTGTTTTCTTTCCTCTTTTTTTTTTTAAATTCCCATATGTCTGAGGAGGCGGCTCCTTACAAATATTGTGCATACATCTCCATGCATTGTGTGAATGAGTGTATATATATATATGTATATGTGTGAGTTTTACCCACTTACCTCAATTAGCATGTAATTGCTTGTTTATGTTCAACAAGGTCAGGCGCGGCAGTGATCAGATATCCTCGCCGTTGTTTCTGCAGTAATTGATGTGATGGATTTCATTTCCATCCTCTGGTGTGTTCAGACCTTTTATCTGCAGGCAAACAGACGGAGAGTTGTAACAATGCCACTTAGGTCTGGCCCCGTAGCAGACTGTTCCTCCATGTGGTAGACGCTCGTACTGAATCATTTACAGATTTTCTTATTTAAGAGATGTCTGTTTCCGTTCAGCTCTCCATATGCGCGCGGACATAAATGTAGCTTTCTTTTTTTTTTTTCTTTACAGTGAATAATGGCTTTGCTTACACTTAATTTAACAGTATCAGTTCACTTAAAGTGAGCAGCTGCTGGTTTGACTTCATGTGTAAGCTGTTTTCCATACCTCATTTAAGGCCCTTAAAAATTCAGACCTTGAATAGTTAAAAGAAAAAAAAAATCATCCCCAAATTGTTTTCACTCCACATTTCACAGGATCTAGAAATTCAGTCCTGTCTTTGCGTAATGATGTGATACAGATGTGTTTAGGGATGCACAGAATCTCCATTATTGCTTCCACATCTCCACCTTCCAGAGAATTACATAAAAGAAGATTTTACGTTCCTCTCGAGTGCACACAAATGTATATTGTATAGGGTCCGGTCCTTACGCGTTGACAGTGTCGGACATTCGGTGTCCAGCTGGCTAGTATTTCTAGGACCTGGTGTGGATTATGTGCTGTGGCTGGGTATCAAAGACCACGCAGTAAAGGGGTTTTACAAGCTCTCCGAGGTGAGATGCCTGTAAAGGGGATATGCTATCAAAAGCTGCTTCCCTTTTTACAAGAAGCTCACCAACTCCCTGTAAAAGGATCAGATAGATAGAAAGTTTCAGTGCTTTGCCGCAAACCCAGTGAAAAGAAGACATCTTGTGTCCTCCAATACGGCCGAAGCCTCTTTTTTTTTTTTTAGCTATTTAGAGTCGCACTCTCATTGATTTTAGGGAAGTTGAACTTTCTGTCTTCTATTGGAGCTTTCACCATGAAAAATAGCTCGTTCTCCCTACAGTAAATGTGGTGGTTTTTCATTTGGGCTTTTTTCTCTTTCTTCTAACCATTTCTTTTCCCCCCTCTGCCATCCTCCCTTCCTCCTCATCACCTCCCTCCCTCCTCTACTCTCCATTTTGCAGGCCTGGGAACTGTGCCGGCACTCCATCCATGGAGAGGTACAAGGTATCCAATGAGTTCCCCGACGACACACTCAACTTCATCAAGATGCATCCTCTGATGGATGAGGCCGTGCCCTCCATCGCTAACAGGCCCTGGTTTCTCAAGACCATGGTTCGGTGAGTATTGCGCTCTCCAAAGGCCGCCGTCATCGTCGTCTATGAGCCTCTTCAGCCCGGTACGATAATTACATGAAGTGCTGCTCGGAGAGTCAGGCTCATTAAAAGACAGTAGTACTCCATCGCAAACCAGCCGCTGACCTATTTTTCTCATAGTAAAGGAAACACCAATCTACGCTATACTATCCTTCTCCCCGATTGACTGAGCTGTGATGCGAGGGAGACGGAGTAAACAGTTTGATGTACATCCTGACGCTGTTAGCGACACGCAAACACGCGTGAGCGCTTATTAAAAAGACGAGTTCTTCTCTTTGCATGTTCAAATCCTCTGGGGGTATTTCAAAGAGAGGATACTGGAGCAAAAAGTACTTTTTTTTGTGTTCTGTGGTTGGCTCTCCTCTCTTGAGTTTCTGCAGTTGAGCCCATTTCCCAAAAGCCAGTGCACTGTGGCTGATGCCGTTTGATCATAAAGGTCTGTCTGGCTTCTACTTACACTGCACACACACACAGACATTTCAGCCAGCCTCCGGGGGGAATGCGACAGCACACCGCCATCCCGTCGGCACTGCAAAATGAGCTGACGGTGCATTTGGTTAAAAAAAAAAAGTAGAAAATCTCGTTTTTTTAAAAAATTCTGGACGTGGTTCCGAATTGCAGCTGCTCAAGATTTAAGGTTAGGAGAGCTTTGCCAGGCCCCTGACAGGCCTCAGCGGTGCTAACATCACTTTAAAGATCAGCTACATAAAGAATTCTTCATAGGTTTTACAAGGTTTTTTTCTCTTTGCATCATATCACATCTATCTGCTACTTTGCTGAGGTCTGACCTACATACTGTGCCGGCTTAGAACATGAACAGCTTTCATCAAGGTTACCCCTGCGAGTCTCTCCGTTGGTTCGTTAGCGTGCCATCACATATGACTACATTATGAATGACACCGTGTTTCTGTCTTTACATAATCAGCAATCCGACTGTTTAATTTGATTTGAAATGTCAGCACAATGAGCTTTGCATGCGAGTCAAAGGCAGGAGTTAAAAGTGTTATGTAAGCTCAAAAAGCATCATGAAGGCACATGGGGGGGATGAAGAGTGAGGCCCTTAATGATGTCTGTCACAGCTTCGATGTGGAGCTGAAGTCGTTTGGAAATGAAATCAGTAATAGGGTTTGATCCTTGTTACACCTCCGAGAGGACACCCCAATATCCAGCAAGAGCTTCTTTTTTTTTTTATTCCAATTTTAAAAAGCTTTTCTGTCTTGAGACTTGCTGTGCTGTGTGACGGGGACCTCAGCTGGCTGGGCACAATGAATCACTCAGAGGGGGGAAGACACTCTGAAGAAATCCCCTCTTGCGATTTTTATTATCTTGAATAGGAAAGGCGGTGAATGTGCGATTCTTTGAGATTGTATTATTTCGCCGAGATCAAATCCCATTGACACAGTCCTTGGAGCTCCCGTTATGATTGAAGAGATCAAAACCGCGTCAGACCTTCAGATTGTCGGTAATATTGATTGGATAAAGCCGGTGACACGGTGCGTTTTAAGAGATATTTTAGGAAAACAGAAGCGGTGAATAGGATAAGAGGATGTGACCTTGCTTCTGAATGGGCTCATGGTATAAAACTGTCATCGCCTGCACAGGAATTCTCTTTGGGTGTAGTAATAGCTGTTTTAGCGGTCGTGTAGCTTCTCGACCACCTTCGCACAGAAAACATTCAGTAAACATTAATGAGGGTGAAAGTGGACTTCCTGGATTTCCGGATAAGCTCTCATCTTTAATCTTTAAATCCCATCTCCTTCAATTAAAAAATAATGAAAACAAGCATTTGCATAATAAACACTGATGCACAGATACCTTTTTTTTTTGCTCTGTTTATGAACTAATAGAGAGATGGATACCAGCAGCTGCACTGCCGTGAAGTCAGATGAACAATAAATAGCTTCAAAAAAAGAAAAAAAAACAACAACAACCTGTTTTTGTTATTTGATCTGTCTGCATTTTTTATTCTAACACCCGCAAGCACAATAGGGCATCGCTCCAAAACTCACTGACTGGCAGGTGTCTAATTTGCTAACCTGAATCTGTTTGGTATCGTTGGAGTTTCATGCACGTCCAGCTGGTGCTCAGCCAAAATGTGAGATCAGCAGCTGTCAATTAGAAACCAGGGAGACGCGTGCTGTCTGCTGCCTGGAAAAGTTTTTTTTTTTTGATAATGTTTTTCTTTTAGGAACCACCTGACGTGCCCTATGGCAATCCCACTCTAATGAAATAACAATCAATTATTGAGATTAACAAAAGCCTCCTGCTGTTAGTCTCCTTTAGACGACTGACGTGCATGATGGAAGGCTCATTAATTAACTGATTGATTGATTGATTATATAACTATTATCTTGGGTATTACTATTAACAGGTTTATTTATTTTAATCTTCTCTGTCGTGTGTTTTTATTAGTGCAAATGTTCTCAGTTTTTGCATGTACAGTATTGGGATACAGTTCAAAATATTTGCATTGAACCCCTGCTGGTGATGTTCGCCGCCATCTGTTGCTCCTCCGACAGGCAAACCTGCTCCTCCGCCGGTGGCCAAACTGACTAATTAATTGACTGGTTGATTTATTTCACTCGGTCTTTTCTTTATTCCAGATACCGTCTGACGCGCATCGTGGTGGACAGCGAGGCGGGTCCCAACAAGAACCACACGGTGGTGTTCCTGGGCTCTGAGAAAGGCATCATCCTCAAGTTCTTGGCCAAGATGAACAACGGTTTCCTCAACGACAGCCTGTTTCTGGAGGAGCTCAACGTCTACAACCCCGACAAGTACGTAGCTCTGGACGTGCGAGAGAGACGGACAGAAAAATAGAAACACATGGATACAGTTGCTACAAACGGAGAACAGCTTATTGCGTATGTGTGTGCGCTATAGAGGGAGAATGTGTTTAATTTTGCATGTTTCCACCATCCACCGGCTCCGCCAACCCACCAACCCACCAGCTCCATCACGACCAGTCAGCTCCCCTGACCCAAGCTGCACAGCAACGCCAGCCAACCAGATGGCTACTCTATCATTTAAAAGAGTTTTATCAGGTTACATTCTGCCCAACCACAGCTCCTAAATTAAAGACATAGACCCTAAGGCTCTGGATAACGTAGCGCTGCGGTTCCCGACCACAGCAGAGCCCAGCTCCTCCAAAACGCCGGCTGATTAAAGGAAACGCACGCACACACTCACGCCGAGGTCTGTGTTTGTCTTCAGAGCCAGCCTGGGATCTCTCACTAATACATTACACGTCTGTTGGTGCTCGTATGGTTGTGTGCGCATGAACTCGGTACACAAGGGCCGAGCAGAGAATTGTTGTGTATTTGGAGAATAAGAAGAAAAAAGTATGACCCAGCCAAAGCAAATATTTAGTTGCGCGGTAATGGATGAGAGGGAATGAATGGCAGCACAAATACAGACGGGAGAGAGAAGAGTGGTGAAGAAGCAGAGTGGAGAATGCATTACTGTGTTAGACAGCTGAGGAGGAGAAGAAGAAGAGTGAGGACTTGATGTGAGGGCCTTCAAGGTTACCGCTGTTTGTTATCCAACATGCTGCAACCATCTGATGAGCCGCATGTAGGGGACGGAGGGCAGACCCTCGCTACTCCGCCGCTTTATTTCCCTCCTCTGCTCCGCTCTGTCTCTGTGGCTGAGCTCGAGCATCCGTCGGCTGCTGGCCATCTGGCTTTATTCGTGTACAGTAAGTGACTTTGCCCGCTCGCCTCCCTGCCTGGCTGGCTGGCTGGCTGGCTGGCTGGCCGGATCAGCGTAGGCCCGCTTGTCGTGCATTACCCAGTGTAGATGGACTCTAAGCCCTAATTGAGAGCGTTAATGCAGGACCAGAGCTCTGCGAAGGGGGAGATTAAATCCCAGGAGCTGGATGGCGGGATGGAGAGAGGAACGGAGGGAGAGAAGGGATAGAAAGATGCTTGACACGCCCAAAGGGATTAGAGTGTGCTCTTGTGGGCCGGCGGAGACAAAGAAGACTAGCGGGGATGGAGGAATTGTGACGGAGGAGGGGTGTGGGTTAGTGGATTTTACAGTTAAGTGCAGCGTTATTGCTGACTGCTCACAGTGCCCATCTGTCTGTTTATCTGTTGTATCTGTATCACCCCTTTCTTTATCTCTCTTTATCTCCCACTCCGTTCCTGACCTCTTGTTCTCAAGTCCAGTATTATCTCTGCTCCCTCCCGACCTCACAGTTTGTCTCTCGGCCGCATCTTAATCTCCCTATTTTTGTTTTCTTCCTTAAATGAACTGTTGCACCTCGTTTTGCGGCTCCAACATTTCTCCAGATTTTGTAGTTAAAGAATAGACATAACATTTCCTCCTCTGCTCTGCCTCCTGTAGGTGCAGCATAGATGGCGTGGAGGACAAACGCATCATCGGTATGCAGATAGACAGCAAGAGTCACGCTCTGTGGGTCGCCTTCACTTCCTGTGTGGTCAAAGTGCCGCTGTCGCGCTGCGAAAGGCACGGACGATGCAAGAAGTAAGTTCGACGCTGGCCTTTTAAATGATCCTAAAAAAGAGTCAAACAACTTCAAACCGAGAGGAAAAACAGTGTTCCGGTGTACAACATGTTGTGGGGCTTATGGTGTGTGTAATTGTTCTGCAGATCCTGTATAGCCTCCAGAGACCCGTACTGTGGTTGGGTATCAGAGGGGGCCTGCAGACAGGTGGTCGGCAACACCAAGTAAGTAAACACAAGCACGAGAGAGTTGGACGGGAATAGTTTGGCCGTGCAATGGGTGTAAAATTATCATGCTTTTGTCATAAAAACTCATTAAACCATAAGTCAGCTGCTGTGAAACGAAACATTTAATCATATAGCCTGAAATACTGTTGTGCTTTGTAGAACCTGGCTTTTTTTTCCAGTTTATATCAGTTTACTTTTGGGTCTGCAGATTGATTTTGGGGATAAATTCAGGTTCCTATTTGCTGGAGCTCTGGCTTGTGCCTCTAACTGCCTATTTCTCTCGACACTAACAGCGGCTGAGGCGCTCGGCTTTCGTAATGTTTAGGTCCTCGTGATGGGAAAAACAGGATATCTGAGTTTGCATTATTTAAAAGCCAATACCCACCACATTATCCTGCACCTATAGCCAAGCAAAGCGCGTGTTGCATTTATGTTTTTAACGACTAAAACAGCATCCCGCCCTTTATCGTGATACCTGTTGTCGCCCGACTTTGTCATATCTGTGATCTTCCTAATTTTACGGTGTGTTAGTGCAATTTTCTTTAGCTCAAGGGGCTATTGGAAGAATGAATGGAAGGAAAGTGTTGTTTGCCCCAGGCTCGGGGTTGGGTACGCCGCGCTTGGGAAAGCATGATGGTTTGCAGTAACTATAATTTGTGGCTGTAGTTATGACACAGAAACAGATTATGCTTTCTGAACAAACAGCATGTGGAGTTTTGTGGTGGGAAAAAACATTTTACAGATGAAGTCATAACAAAAGGACCGGCGCTCCGCTGGCTATTTGACGGTGAATGAATTTGATCCCGCCGTTGCAGAATGATTGGTCTGACATGCCAGAGCAAAGAAGGCACACGTAGCCACATGTGCGCACAAAAAACTAGCGAGAAGAGCAAAAAAAAAAAAAACACACACTCGCTGCCCATTCTATTATTATTCTGCAAAGCCGAAGCGGTGGGGCTGCTCTGATTGAGTTTCCACTTTGGAGCAGGAGCCGACACAGAGGCATTAAGGGGGCAGATGACCTCGCTTCTTTACTGTACAATATTTCTAAGTGAGAGAGAGAGAGAGAGAGGGAGAGGGATTAGGTCTGGTAGGATCTGCTGGTCTGTGGTGAGCTGTTCAAAAACATTTGCCCGGCTGGACAGGAGGAGAGATGAAATTAGGGAGGGGAAAATATTTAGTTGTTTGCTCGTATAAACAGGTCTCCGCAGAGGAGACGCTTTTCCTTTCCAGACATCAGCCTCCCGTTCTGTTTCTTGTTGATAGCACCATCGCTGCGTCTTCCTACCTGTCCATCCCTGTCTGTGTGTCTATTTATATCCGTCTTTCTTTTTTCTATCGTTTCCTCTGACATATTCTTTCTCTCTTGCAAGCCTCCCGTCCTTTCTTCTTCCATCTGGCCCTGATGCTAGCGTGCCAGCTTTCCCATGTGGAGTTATGCCTCTTATACCTAGTGCCTATAAACAGCTTGCACTCTGGTCTCCTGCAATATGGTCCCCAGTCACCCCATGTTCATGCATATAATTGCATACGATTCCGAGCGGCTGATATTTTGTAAACTGGATCTCTGACAATCATCGTATTAGTCGGTGCTGGTTAATAATGTCGGCCATTGTCTCAAACCCTGACTTCTCTCGGGAGGATAAAATGTGCCCTGTGTGTTGGCTGGTTGCCTGGTGAGCTGCCTGTTCCTTTTTAAAACAAAGCCATGAATCAAAATGAATGGGCGACTTTGAGAAAAAAAAGCATTGTGCACGCCTGCTTCACACTGTAGGTACAGTATGCTCGGTCCCTGGTTGCCCATTCACTACTGTTATGAATAATTAATGCTATTATGCCTGACCTGCATTTCAGCAACCAAGTACCCCCTGTGCAACCACACATCTCACATAATAATCACATCTGATGCAAGATGATACAAAATGAGGGCCTCGGATGCCTCCAGTGCAGCTTGGATCTGATTTAAATATGCATTATAGGGGTTGCAGTGGGACCTTAACCCTGAGCTAAACTGTCTGTAGTGTCACATTCGAGCAGACTGCTCTTCTGTTGCTATAATACAGCCGCTGCGGGACCTGAACCCTTTAAGCGAGGGGTTCACGCTGTGGTTCAATCACTTTCATGTGTGCCAAGAAAGGCCCAGACACTGCATCTGTAGTGTGACCACTCATTGTTAATTAATCTCAACACCAGTGGGATTTAAACCTTGTAATCTTTGTGTCAAAACAGTCTCACCGCAGCCGGTAATGTTATTATCAGCCTATATAGGAAGCCATGACCACAGGGTTGCCTGTGTTTTGGTCTCCTGTCAAAGACGCCGAACGGCCTTTCATTGCCGAGTGGGAGGAGGTGACGACGTCTGCGAGGAAAATCCGGCAGATACCAGGAGTGCTTCGGCTGCCGTTTGTGCTTAGACAGGTTCAATTGTGCAACTCTGCGTCTGCTTTTGTGATTACGGCTGCGTACGATAAGCAAATCAGATTAAGCCGATTAACTGTACCCCCCAGATATGAAACGAGGATGCTGCTCTTGTTGTTGTTGTTGTTGTGTGGCTGTCGTGCTTTATTTTTTGAAGGGGGGAAATGGTTATCGAGAGGGTGAAATTCGCCATCTCCGTTCCAATTAAGGCTCCGCAGAACTGGAGGGGGGGCGGGAAGGTGACTAATAAATTAATGCATGAATGTCTCGGCGTATAAATACAGTAGCGACTTTGACTTCAGATCTGAGCGCCGAACAACAGAAATCCGATAGCGTTCCTCCTCCCTAAAATCTCCTGCTCTTGTCAGGTTCACATTTTCAAATCCGATCAGGGCACAAGGGGTGGGTGATGCTGTTTTGGAAAATCACTCTTCTTCATGCCATAATTGTGACCAGTGGAGGGTGAGGAGGATGAGAGGCGGGCGGGCGGGCGGACAGGCAGGAGGGGGGAGGACTGTAGAGGAGGACTGTGAAAAGCTGTCATGCGTGACTGTGATCCCGGTTGACAGTTGGTCCGCTCTGTTTCACAGATCTCCTTACTGCCTGCTTGGTGGTCTTTCAGGGAGAAAACAGGTCTCGGTGCAGATTGCATCAGAAAATAACATCTCCAAAAAACTCTCTCCCTCTGTGTCATATGATGGCCCTCAAGCATGGTTACCCCTCGCTGCTCCGGTCCGGGCCCATGTGATTAGAAGTGCTCACATCTCTACTGAACCCAGATGAAGTCAGATACGGCGTCAAAGGAAGAAAAGATTGAACAAAGTCAAGTTCTCATAAAAGGCAGCGAATTCTGATAAAAGTTTTTTTTTCTGCTTTCTTGCACAGAGTGAGATAAGATGATTGATACCACTGTCATGTCTGTACAACAAATTTGAGGAAGACGGCAGCAGGAGGTTAGCTTAGCTTAGCATAAGACAGGCAGGTGGATAGAAGTTGCTTGGCTCTGCTCCAGACTACCTGTTCTTGGACGTACCCAGTTTGTTTTAATCCTTTACAAATACCACTAAATGACAACGAGACATTTTATGAACGGAGTCGTCTGGAGCCTTAAATGGTTGCCTAGCAACCGATTCTAGCTTTCTCTGTCCCTGTTTACCAATTTTGGTGCTAAGCTAAGCTAACTGGCTGCACCGCATTAACCATTCAGGCTTAAGGGGGGGAATCACATCCTAATCCTGGCAGGAAAGCAAATAAGCATATTCTTTTTCTCTCTTTTTTTTTTTTTTTTTTACAGCTATACAACACGAGATAACAGTTTTTATTACTGACAAATAAAACAAGTCTATTTTTATCAACACTACTGGCAGCGAATCCCAGGCCAGCTATGGATTTCCTCGCCTGCCTGCATTCTTCATGCATGATTTTAGGGCTCCAGGGCACCTGCTAGGTGTTCTTTGATTTCGATCCAGCGCCAGGCTCTCTACAGCTCTCGCCGTGTGCTAGCATAGGATATTCTGTGTTCGGCGGTGTTTTTGTAGTAGCTTCCTATAGCTTTGTTACTTTGTTAGGTGTGGTGAGCCTGCATGGCCTGGCCTGTTTTCCGCTGCTGACCATGATGTCTCTGTTCCCCGCAGATCAGCCTTTGAGCAGGACGTGGAGCATGGTAACACAGATGGCCTGGGAGACTGCCAAAGTAAGCAGGCCCTCTTCACTCTTATCTTTCCTCCTCTATTCCATGCCCCCCCACCACCACCACCACCGCCGCCGCCGCCGCCGCCGCCACCATTCCTCTCTTCTCTGTTAACTCCTCTTCTCTCTCAGCCCTCCGTTTTTTCCTTCTCCGCTGCTGTCACCTTTTTCTCCCCCCGTCTGTTCCGCCCTCACAATCCTCTCTTTCAGCCTCTTCCATCCATCTGTCCCTTTCGGCTCTCGTCCTCTTCTGTCCTCCTCCCGCTGTTTCTCTGGTCCCCCGGTCAATAGAGTGTTGTGTCCCATTGGGCAGAGACTGGGTTCCTTCTTGCAAATCTCTCCGAAAACACAACACAAACATTCAGCGCCTCACAGGGAAGGGATTTTACTTGTGGGCAGTCACAGGGCTCGTTTTGAAACACACACAACAAGACGGGGCTCTCGACCAAATCGGTCTTGAAAGGTCTCTTTTTCCCCTCAACACAGGGACTGGCGCATATGGAGACTGTATATTTGATCTTTTCATGTCCAGGATAACTGTTTGGATTTGTCAAATAGGACGCCCTGTTGATATTCGACTGAGCGGCTCAGAAACTTCAAAACAAGTTGACATTAAATCACCCGTCTTAGTCCATTTCATCTCAATTTTGGATGTTTATTCAGCGTAAATAACGGCGGCGCATCTTCCCTTCAGTTTCATCAGTATGTTTAGTCAAGGGAACCCGTCGTGTTGAACCTTCATTAGCTGCAGAAGCCATATAGATCACCTCTGATTAGAAGTTGGAGGGATATCGAGCAAGGCAGTCGATTCTGAATTACTTTAAAAGTCATGGCTTTTGATCATGTTAAAGCATAAGCTCCCGTTACTTGCAAGCGATAACACGTTTCTCCTCGTCTCTTTTTTTTTTTCTTCTTCCAGATACCTTTGTGGCACTGAACGGTAAGTATCCCTCATGCACCGCACAGGCAATCAAATAAAAGACAGGATGCTCGTTAAACTTCAGACACACCTCCTCGGCTAGTCAGTCAATCATCCCCTCTCAAGGAAATGAAAACTCCTCCCACACGCGTAAAGACGGGTTATTAATGACTCGAGGTTTTAACTGAATTGATTTCGTTCCTTCCTCTCGATAGACATCCCTTCCAGTTACCAAGGTAATGAAACATTAAAGCGCAGTCGGTCACATTCGTTCCTCGTAGTGTTTCCCCTTCATCCAGCCCCCTCTTTGATGTTTAGAATAAAGGTCACGGAGTTGGAAATCAGGATTAAAATCTTTAATGCTGATTCTGATTCTATTAGTTCTATTAGACCTCCTCTCCTTCCTTGTTTCGCCCTCATCCTCTTTATCCCTCGTGCAATAGCATCGATTAGCCCTGACCTTTTGCTTCGCTAATTGGATGGATCTGGTTGTTGGTGGCTGGTTTAAAGCCTCGACGGTGAAGCGATGCCTCAGCGTTCGCATTAAGCCGGACATGTGTCGACGGAGAGAGAGAGCGAGAGCGAAATGTTAAACTGCTCTGTTTAGAGTCACGAACAATGCTTCTGCCAATTGCGCCAGACTCTTTGGACAGTCAAAGATGGTTAATTGAAAAAGGGCTAATGTAAACACAGATTTTTTTTTTTCTTTCTCACAGATATGTTTGCAATCACACAACACAATCACACTTTCACTCGCCGGCTGATTGATAGCGTTTACGTCACTCGACTCTTTTTTTTATTTTTTTTATTTAAAGAATGATGTGATTAGCCCGCAGCAAAGTCACTCTTATCCGTAACACCCACACCTCCACTCCCATCCACCTTATTTTTATCTAATCGGAGGGCGCATTCGTTTGGTTTTCTCTCTCTTTCACACACACACATGCATGCATACCTCGCAGCTGCCAGATCAAAACAGTCAGATCCATACAGAATGACAAGAATAGAATATTTTGAAGTCATTCCAGAAAGCCCAGCGCTCTCTCTCCCTCCTGTGGCTGTACCCCCACTGTGATTCTCCCTTCTTTTGGAGATCCAGGGTCATGGAAAAAGCATCTGTGTTGCTGTGCGCCCCCATAGAGCTGAGTGCGCTCCCACAGGCTCGGCTGTGTGTTTTCAGGCACATACACACAAACAGGCAACACCCAGTTTACAACCGCCCCAAACAAAGTCTCAGCCACTGCCCGGGCCCTTCCATCTATCTGTCGGGGCTTGATATGGATTTGAAGATAAATAAATGCCCCCCCCTCTCTCTCTATTCTCCTCTCTCTCTCCTACTCCAGACTAGACATCCTCGCCTCTCTTTTAATCTGTAGAAAGAGAGGGATGTGCATCCGTCGGCAGTTTAGGAGCTTTTTTTTTTTTTTTTCTCCTCCTGATCCGTGGAGGAGCTCCGAGGCTCCGAGCTCTCTCTATGTGTGTCATCTGCCTGAATTGCACTTCCCCTGGCGGTGGGGGAATGAATTATAAAATAGGCCTGTCACACTAATCTCTCAGCCTTGGGCCAATAGTTAAATAAATCATTTTAATGATTGCCACGCCACACAGAGGAGGAGGAGGAGGAGGAGGAGGAGGAGGAGGAGGCGCTGGGTGGCGTTGTGTGTGTGTGGGTGTCTGTAGTCTACCAGCAGCATCAGTCCTCATTCCTCCCCATCTTCAAACACCAGCATAAACACATATTGAAAAAAGGATCTCATGCACACACACACACACATGGCTGTCACCTCCTCCGTGGAGAGAGCGAGCGTATCAAAACGGTAAACTGGGGGTTGAGCTCCGCAAGAGGTCTGCTGATAAAAGTGTTGTCACTCCTCATCTAGGGAGGATTTTTTTATTTATTCTTTTTTTTTTTTAAAAAACAAACACGTGGCTTAAATACATTATACTTAAACACAATATATAGCTTGTGCAAAATTGTGTAGGGTGGCTTAACTGTAAGCATATGTGGGATGCTAATGTGATTAGCACGGTTCAAAAATAAACAGTCAGACAAAGCTCATGCACAAATTCCGCTTATGAAAGAAAGTGAGAAAAAAAAAAAAAAAGCCGAGACAGGCGGAGGCAGGGAAACGCAGATTGTTTCGGCGACACGAGGATGTCGACAGAGAGGAGACGTGCGCGATCCATCATCGGCGAGGGAAAGATTGCTTTGTTGCATTTGCACTTTGAGTGAATTCAGAGACATGGAGCGTGTGTGTGGTTCGCTGTCAGTGTCAATTAATCCACTGATTTATTTGTCAATTAACTGATTTACTATTTACTCTATAAAATGTCAGGAAAAAAAAAAAGCCTAAGAGTTGCGCAAGTGTGACGAGCACTCCAAAGCGAAGCCGTTGAGTTGAGCGAGAACGTCGCCGACCGCAGAATGTTTGACGTTTCAGCTTGGAAAAACGATCCTCTGTTTCTCGCTTTATGATTTTAAAAGTTATCGGCACCCGTGAAAATGAATCGAACGCAAAACTGATTGAAAAGTTCGATTTAAGGAACGCCGGAGAAAGGCAGCGGGGAGACGAACAGAAGTCAGAAGTGCTTTGCAGCTGAGGAAAAGTTACAGGCAGACTTCTCGACGGGAGCGATGAAAAGAAAGTTTGTCTCTTGTCCTTCATATCAAAGGTAGGCACCCTATGGTGACTGTGGAGGAATACAATCGTACTGCGCTCTGCTCTGACAGGCCCGACGGAGCTTTGACATGTCAGTCAGAACAGGAGGGGAGAGAATGAGAACGACAGAGAGGCGCAGAGAATGACAAAAAAATAAAAAAAGAGAAAGAAACACGTGTCTATCCTGAGAAACACACACACACATTTGCTAATGAGTCGCCCAGGGTCACAGGGAGAAACTATTTCGTTGCCTCACTCGGCCCAGCAGCTGTCCTTGTGTGTGTGTTGTCTGTGTGTGTGTGCGCTTCACCAGAGGAGTAGTTGTGTTGTTGCCCTGCTGGCCTGTGCTTGCGTGCACTGAAGCCTGTCCCTGTCTGCCCCGAGCGTCAGTTAACCTGTGTTGTGTCCGGCAGGCCACCATCACCACCACCATCACCACACCCTCTCACTTCCCACCTCGGCCCTCCCCGAGGCCGCGGAGGGGCCCCTTGGGCGGGGCCGCATGGTGGAGCGGAAGGACCCCCCCATGAGTTCTGACAAAGGGGAGGACCCCTACGTGGCGGTGCCCTCTCAGACTCAGCCCGAAGCCAATGGTAAGCCTTGGAACGCAACAGCGAGCAGTCAATTTGGTCCATTGTCACCTGTGGCAAGGGAGGGTGAGGCGGGGAGGGGAGGGATGAGCGGGGACGGGAGGGTTTTTTTTTTTTTTTTTTGCGTAATTGAGATTTACGGCTGCCTGGCTGCTTCCAGCTGACGAGGTGTAGAGGTAGTGGATCACTTTCTCTCCAGGGGACAAATTGCCTCACGCTGTGCACGTAAACCCCCCACACACAAAAAAAAAAAAAACGGACGCAAGCACACCTGCAGGACGCATACATATGCAGGCGCACGCACGCTCATTAAAACGCACGTGCGCACACACAAACACTCACGCAGAGACTCTTTAGGATGGATTTATTAACCGTGGACGGTAATGTCCCACAGGAGATGTAATATCCAGACCATTACACTCTGAAAAGGAAGATGGCAATGTATTTATTTCCTGGAGAAGATGGGGCCCAGTCCCCGGCTCTGTCATGCTTGCAACACAGTGACATGACATTGAACGCCCTTTTCTCCTGTGTTAACAACCTGCCTAATGCTGTACCGCCTCAAGGACAGCTCACTGGATAAATGAGACAGAGAGAGAAAAGGAAAAAATGGGGGAGGAGACGACACACACACACAAGAAAAAAAGAAAAAAAGGTCACTGCGGTGCTGCAGATCCATGTTTTGTCCGTTAATAAAACGCCTTTAACAGATCCCATTAAAACCACATGCAACATGTCGCCGCTGGATCGTATAGTTCACGCCGTTAAAGGCAGCATCGCCTTTAAGAGGTATTGATTAAAGTGATGGAGATTCATCAGACACTTTCTATAGACGTACTATAAGAACAGAAAGAGAGAAGGGAAAAAATAGCAGCTAATATGCTAAGACTAAAAGATTTTTTCATTGAAGTTTGTGTTTTGCAGAAGAACAAAAGGAAAAAAAGGAATGTATGCCATTTCCAGCTGCCTGGGGAGTAAATACAGGTTCAGCTTAACAAAGAACATACAGAATATATTTTCATTTTCAAGACTTTTTGAAGACTGAAGCGGTGACACCTAAGATTGATAGGCTGATTTTTTTTATTTTTTCATACCTGCGCCGCATAAATACATTCAAAAAGTTCAAAAGAGCTCAAAAAGACTTTGAGATGTGACTCAAATGTAAAGTTTTTTTTTTTCCCACATAAGAGCCACAAACTGGGGCCAGCTAAAAATCATCTCTCATTTCAAACACCAAAATAAAGTCGGTCTTTTTCCCCCCACAATACACGTCTCCTGTCGGTGGAATAAACAGAGGCACAGCAGTGACTGCAGCATGTCAGCTGGAAGCAGTGAGGCACCAGTAGGTAGATCCAAGCACAATGGTGGCAGAGACTTCAGACAGCATGCCTACAGCCAGCATCACAACATGCTGTCGCTCCCCTTGTTGCCTTCACCTGAGCAGGTGTAACGTTGCTCGAGCCTCGCGAAGAAACGGCGAGGAATGCTGAGAATCAAACGTAACTGTAACTAAAAGATGTCTTACAGTAATAAAAAAAAATGCTTCCCGTCTTTCTCGAGGACATGCGGGTGTTCACTGGTCAGGTGACGGCAACAGGGCCTCACATTTCAAAACAAAGCTTCCTGCTGTTTTTTCTGTATGATCATTATTATTATTATTATTATTATCATTTATTTACGAGACACTTTTTGCAGCTTGTTTCACTGTTTTCAGCTCTAAAGTCTTTTTCTTTTCCCTTTTTTTCCTCTGAAAGTCGACTCTGATGAGATTTTCTTTGGTTTTCTTGATTTCTTGTGAGCAGTTCTTGATATTTTGCATGGCTTGGTCTGAGACTGTCTTTTTTTTGCTATTTATATATTTTCCTGTGTTGATTGCTTTGATGGTATTAAGCACAGTTTTGCCTCCATACAGCTTAATGCTTTTCAGCATGGCAAATTGAGCACCACAGTCAACAGTACTCATTTCCCGCTCCACCCATCCTGCCTCCACTTCCTTCCTGTCGCCCTCAGTATTATTGGCTTCAGGTGTCAACTGTACTGTGAAAACTTAGCAAACTGCGTACGAGGGAGTGAAAATGGGGGGGATTTTCTTTTTAGGGGAATTGGGTCTTAAGCAGATAAGTCATTTTATCTGCACTTTTCAGCGGAGATAAATGCACGCGGCCCATTTTACAGAAGAAATACGGGATAAACATTTAACCATACCATCAATCTTCAAGTTTACGCTTCAGCGACGACGCATTAGCTCATATCCAAAGTCATTTGCGGGCTTGTTCGCGATTTAAAAGACATTACAATTACTCCCTAACTTTTTCATTTGCAGTTGAGAATCTTATCTGCTAATGAATATTACAGTGCTGCCAATATGTATTAGCTCGACACCACCAGAGTAATTAGAAATGCTGCAAAGTGACGAGGATTCACACGCCGATGATATTTAGCACCCGGCAGCATCATTGTCAGGCGTTTCATTGGGGCCGGCGCAGTGGCCAGGTGGCCGCTTGGGTTTCACAGTACATTTGAGCTCGTCTGTCTGTCTGTCTGTCTGTCTGCCTTTCTGTCCGGGCCTCATCTGTTTCTGTTATATTTTCTCATGCTCCTGTCATCCATACTCCCTCCCCGCCCTCCCTCCCCGCCTTTTTGCCCTCCCACCCAAAATAAACCACCACCAGCCCCCGCCACTCTCCACCATCTGCTGCCATTGTGATCAGTCTCCCTTCCACAGGACCTCTCATCTGACTGGGATGGCATGTTCCAAGGCTATACCTTACCTAGTGCAAATTAATTCCTGAACCAATTTATGGAGCCTCCTCCTCCGCCCTCCCCCCTCCTCTCCTCTCTCTCTTCCTCCTCCATCTCTGCACCTCCTCCTCCTCCTCCTTGTAGTCTGTCTCTTCTCCAACTGGAGTCATATCTCTTCCTCCTGTCTGCAGGAATGAATCCTTGCCCCTGCGCCCTCCTTTTGCTTTCTCTCCTCTTACTCTACCTGTCTCCCCCTTTCTCTGTCAGTTCTACCTCCCCCTCACCTCCTCCTCCCCTCCTATCCCTTTTCCATCCACCCTCCTCCTCCCCCCAAACCCCGACCTGTAGCCACCGCTGTGTTGCTCCAATTTATGGGTTCATTACAGCAGCTATCCAGGGGAAGAAGGAGAGGGGAGAGGTGGAAGGAAAGGGGGATGGAGAGAGGCAACACAGGGGGGGAGGTAGGTGGGTGAGAGACGTGGGAAATGAGGGAATAGAGGGACGCGTGATAAAGATTTATTAAACAGAGCAGGACAATAACGCAGCAGTGGAGGTTATAAAATGAGGTAAGGAGATAGCAGGTAGACAAACCGGCGGAGAGATCTGAACAAACAGGAGAGCAGGAAGGAGAATCGGGGAGGATGTGAGGTATCGTAGTGTTTCTCTCACAATTTCAACCCTGAACAGTTTACGTTCTGTATTTTATGATTACCCAACTAATCTTGGGTGAAACAGCTGAATGTCAAAATCGAAAAATTACATCCGGTGCCTCCGTCCCCGTCTCCTAGAAATCATATTTATATACCGCCAACTTCCTCAGGCGAATCTATTTTGAAGTAGATGTAATGCCACCCAGATTGCGTTTTATCATCATAATGAGGCTGGTAATTAACTGGCAAATTGCAAAATGAATTAATCAGTGAAACATTCTCCCCGAAAAGGTATTTGTTCTTCAACAGTATCCTCTCACAAGCAACAAAAGCACAGTTTAGGTTTTTTGTTTTAAAGGCACCCACAGCAGTCAGTAATGGTCTGAGAGGAGGCAACAGTGGCTTTAAAGTACCAAGACAGGATGTATTTACTTTATTAACCCAACAACATTGTGCTGACTTTTATGGCAACCATGTGTGGCTCAACACAGAGACTCCAAAACGAGCATCAGCACCTGAAACAAGCTTCGGACTGACTCCTGAAAAAGGGTTTATTGCAGGACTATCAGACCGCAGTGTTGTTTGTACGTATGATTCCGACACCAATTGCATTTCTTACCGCTGTGTAATCGTGAAAACAATATCTAAGCACAATTACCCGGAGACGTGGTTATCTGATGAGATGTTTCTGTTCCCTCGTGTCATATCACAAGGTTGTAATTCATTAAAAGCAGAGTGTCACTTCCTTGTCACTGAAGAAGAGGAGAAAGAAGAAGACGACGACGACGCTGCGGTTTCATCTCGATAATTACAAACCTGATCTGTGAAGTGAAGATGTACCTTTTGTTTTTTCCTTACATTGCCACAGCAACAAGACAACTTTCGATGGAATTTCATCTCCATTACACGAGAGCTACTGTAATTTATTTAAAGATATGATTTCCCTCCATGTCAGGATTTGGCAGTAATGCCAACTGTCAATTGACAGCTGCTCTGCAAGGGTTATTTTCTGCTGCAGGCAGCTCTCTGACACCTCTGTGCCAAGGTGAGGCTGCTGTGATAGAGGCAGCGTATGACCCGGCTCAGACAGGGATGCAGCTCCATTTTATGTTTTTCATGCCAGAAAAAAAAGTCTTGATAGCCTGAGAATTTCACTTCATCTCACTTTCAGTTGAAGGAACTTTTCACCATCATTATTGGGGGATGCCATGTCAATCTGAAGTGCTGCCTCTAGTTAAGGGGGAAACCATCGCAATCTGTCCAGTGATAGCAGAGAGAATAACATGTTGTTTTTGTTTACAGTCAGATTCAGGTTTGAACTTGTGTTTTGTGATGAATTCGAGTGTCGTTGTCTTGATTGCGTCCAGCTCCATGCCCCGAGAAGTGGTAAACAGGGATTTAACAATATAATCATGCCTGTACTGTTAAAAAAAACACAAAAAAATCAACTTGTATAGCTCAGAAAGGTGGCTTTAACCTCCACATATTAGTTCTGCAAATGCAACAGAGCTGTGCAGCTTCTTGTAAATGTGTCCAGTGTTTAACTATCAGACGTAATCTTTCAGCTACATTTCTTCCACCACCAGTGAAAAAAAAAAAAAAAAGATAAGAAGGGATTTCTTGGTTGCCTGATTATTATGGGGATGACTCTTGTTTCAAATTGCCCTGCTTTGGAGGTGAGCCGACGAGCTTCGAGGTAATAGAGGCTTAGGCTTAGTTTACTGTGAACTCTGCTCACCGTCAGACAATGCCCTCGTACGGTGTAGCTTCTAAGAAGCACATAGGGAAATTCAATGTTAGTTTCATATGTCCTTGCAGTTAAATGATAGGATTTAGGTTAATCCTATAAAAAGGGATGATAGGATTTCAGTTAAAAGTTGCTGCAGTGACCCTTTAACACAGGACGAACGCACTGAAGCAGAGAAAGAAACTGTTTTCAATTAAATGATCCTACAAGCAATATTCCTGTCATTCTAACACCTTTACAGTTATATTAAGCAGAGGATTTTTGTTTTAGTGTTTCTTACCGGCCAAAGATTGTGATAGGCCTTTGTGAAAGCAGCTGAATTATTCGCAGCTCATTGTGAATCATAATAGAAACAGTGGACTGGACGTTTTCCCAGCATACGCACTTCCCCGACTGACGTCAAGCCATAAGCCATCATTTCCTCCACTGATTAGCTTATTGTTCTCTCAAATCGCCTTTGTTTTTGACACACATTTGTAGCTTACTTTTCCATTTCTGTGTTTTGGTTACGCCGCTCAGTCGGAGCCCTCGCCATCGCCGGTTCATACAAAGGCTTCGCTTTGTCTCTTTCGGCCATGTGAGACTGAATCTCATATCACGGCAGCTCATCCTTTTGTGCGTTTGAAGCTTGTCTAACCCACATTCAGCTGTCATTGTTCCACTTTGAACTGAATTTAAAGTGTCACGTTCGCGATGTCCATGAGTGAGCCACTCATCGAGTCGCTACAAGCTGAGTCTTTGTTCTCGGGTGGCACTACGTGTTGTGTACTCAAACATTTCTCCACCATTACCAGTGCCTGCATTTACAAGTGGATGAACCACAATGCATATCAGTTCGCACATTTAGTCATTCAGAGTAGCTTGCCACACATTTTCAGCAAATCGTAGCATAACAAAAAAATCCACTCGACTGGGCCCACCATCTGTAGAACAGTGACTCATCAAGATTGAATACTAATTAACAGGAGTCAAGATTTATAGACCAAAAAAAAAAAAAAGCCACATGGGATTCGAAACTACCAGTGGAAAAAAGCCGTGTTTTTATGAAATGTCATTAATTCTTTTGGAGTAAAACTCTGCTGTCAGGGAGCTTTTGTCTTCGCTGTGTCAACATGTGACTGAAATTCAGAGAGAATTGAATTAATTGTATTAGCCGTGTTATTCATGCTGGGCCGTGTACTTTAACAAATCCATCACCCAGTTATACAAACAGTAGCAAGTGTCAATTCGAGGCTTCAAACAGCTGATGGAAAAAATGTTCCCAAGGATGTTTAATTTAGGTTGATTTCCTGCGACTATTAAATACTACACTTTGTATGCGGGGAGTTGGATAGGTTAGTACATCAGTGTTAATACCTGAGGTGCAGAATGATATAATTAGGGGTTTAATTATATCTTAACTGGCTCATCAGTATGCAGCGCACCGACTCAGGATTGTCTGATGAATGCTTTAATATTGAATAACACCATTAATGCAAGTGCCTCTTGAACGCAAACATACACGAGACTTAATGGGATAATATCCTAACCGGGGGATTAAATAAAACTTAATGAATTGTTGTCATCGTCTGAACAGCAACGTCCTTTTTTTTGGAAAGATGACGACGAGCCAACAAAACGGCTCTAAACAACTTTAGCTTCTCCTCTTCCGCTCCATTTTCTGCCTGTCAAAGTCCCGCTCAGCCTTTCAACAAGTGACACATCAGCGAGTTAAGTCTGATTAAGATTTTTATCATTTCGCAGACAATGTCTTTGTGTAGCGGCCTGCAGTCAGAGGTTACGGCCCCTCTCGCTAACCCCTGTGATGTTTAACTGCCTTTGAAGTTCTCCCAAACACCGAAACACAAAGACGAGCTCTGTGGGTTCTTAAGTCAGCTGGTGCCTCTGAAGAGATTAAAAGAGCGTCTACGTGTGTCAGACAGATAGAGCGAGAGAAGAGCGTTCACGAGTTCCAGTCACAGCAGATTACAATGTTTCTGATTTACAAGTGAGTGTTGCCGATCCGGCCTGTTTTGACAGCAAGAAATATCTGAGTATCTGAGATATGTGTTTAATATCTGAATGTTGAGGCCCGAGGCGGTGTGAAATTCAAATCAATTCAGCCGCCGAGAGAAGTGTTGAACTGCAGGATGCCTCCTCGCGCCGCGTTCTGGGGGCGAGGCAAAGAGTCGAAACCAGAAGATTACAAGTCACTGTACAGTCAGAACCCCAACAAGACGAGACCAAAGCAGAAAATCTGTGGGTTTTAGCAGCACTTTGATACTTTTCAAGGTCAAGATGCGGAAGTTTTGAAAAAGTTTTTTTTTCCCGAAGATCACAAATGGGCATCGAGAAACGAGCGCCGCAGCCACCGTCGTTTCAAAACCCCCCCAAGTCCTGTGATTCGCCTGAGACAGCTCCCGTGTCCTCTGTGGCAACCTTCCTTCGTTCTCTTTGATGTTGGGATGAGAAACAATTCCTCGCATGAAAGATGGAAGTCTTCAAAGTTTCCTCCTTCGTTCTTTTGTGTTTTACCCAAGGCCTTGGGCTATAGGTATCTTCTGGAAGTGTGGAGGAGTGAGCGATGGTTGGAGGAGGAGGAGAAGAAGGAATGAAAGGTTTTTTTTTTCTTTTTAATCAGGACGAGCCATGCAGTGCAGGTTAAATAGGGCTTTAACCTCAGCTCCCACACCCAGAATAGAAGACAAAGATCCTGCTCCACAGTTCACAGGAATGGACAAGCGCTTGGCAGTGCTGCCCTCCGGCTTTGTTATTCAATGTGAAACCCGGTCGAAGAAAGTTAACCTTTAGCAGCCATAAATTCACTGTCATGAAAATTCATAACAGTTTTGACTGGCTTTCTCAGCGCCGTAGACAGAGATGAATGGACGTATTTACATTTGACAAGGATTATGGAAAAAGAGAAATTTGCCAAAGTATTTGTTTATGCTTGCACTTTCATTTTCTCACACGAATGGCCTTTTGGAGATTTCCAGGCCTTCTCACCTCGAGTGAGGCTGAAATCCTCTTCCATCTCGTCTTTGTTCGCGGGACGGCAGCCGTCACCACTGTCGTTTCTGCCAAAGGATGATAACTCACAAAGACCACAAGGTTGTAATTACAGCCTTCCCAGTTTCCACTGAATAGAACACTTACCATATGGAAGCCGAGCGGTGTGAAAGAAAACACTCTGAAACGAGAAGAAAGTCAGAAAAGTGATTCATCGTTTCAGTAAAAGGAGGGAAGTAGCAGAAAACAGGAAGAGAAGGAAAAACAAAAGGACACGGGAAAGTCACCAAAGTGAACGATGGCAGAAAGTATCTCCCTCGGTTGTTGCTGCTGTGCGAGATGAGAAGCAGATGTTTGGTACAGACAGTTCGGCCTTTTGCTCACACGAGTCCGCAGCATAACACTTGTCAAGCCTTAATGCTCGGCTGCAGATAACACTCATCACTTCACACACCATCCACACTCGTCCTCGATAAGAAAGCGTTTTCGGCCAGAAGAGAAGTTTTTAGAGCTTTTGTTTAACATGAAGTGAGGTATGGCTCAGCTGCATGTTGTCAGGACTCTATTAAAGAGGAAACTGAAGTTTTGTTTTTACAACAAATGAGGAACGATCAGAGCAAATGCAACTGCTCTTTTTTTTTCTTTCTTTTTTTTAATCCTGGTTGAGCTTTAAAGTCCACACAGAGACTGAGTCATTGCTCAGTGCTTTATTCCAGCTAGAAAAATGGGTTTTAAGTCATGTTGTTGGACTAATGAAGTATGACTGCAGCGAGTGAGGATTATGGATGTTAGTTTGAGAGAGTCTGGATTTCAGTTCCATGAGAACAGATTACCATGCTGTCTCTGTGTCTGTGTTATGTCTTAGCGAGGAGACGCAGAAAGAAGATATTCTCCGAGTACTTCCTCAGCGACACAGCCGAGCTGAAAAGCCAAACATGATTACGCAGCCCCTTCAGGATTTCGGAGAATTATTGCAACTAATGCTTTGTTTTTGTGGCGTCTTCTTTTGAGAAAAAAATTACGGAGCAAATTGAAACACAGATGCCACGCAAGAAAGAAGAAGAGGAGCGTGATTTGTGAGAGTAAACAGGCGAAATTGCATCGATCTGCTCGCTGACAGCTGTTTTGATCACGGCGCCGTGTTAAAAATTCACGGGAGCAGCTCATGCTCTGATAATTTAGTTGGTATAGGGCGCGGCGTGCATTTTAAGGAATAAACTCTGTGTCCGTGTTCGTGCATTTTGCTTTTTTTTTAAGTGTATCAGAGCCAGAAGATGCTAGTCCAATGATACAACTCAGTAAGAGCAAACAAAACAAAAAATGGCACACTCATAACCAATTTCAGTCATTCCTGCCTCCTCAAGCAGATTTCTAGTAAATGAAAATGATTTTTTTTTTCTTGAATGCCGTTCAAATCCTGTCACCCACCTAGAGCTTATTTTAGATTCACAGTAAACACGTCTCCTCTGCAGGGGAACCACTCTGAATTATCTGAATTCCATTCACACAAATGGATAGAAGCTTAATTTTGGTACATACATCATTCAGATACCATCTTTTTTTTTTTGTTTGCATTTCACAGCTGTGCAACCTCTAATGCCCTCCCTGGGAAACAAACAGCTTACATGTGGTATTTCAAAAATCACAGTAACAGAAAGACGATGAGCGCACGTGTAACCGAGTCACGCTATCAAGACGAGTGGTTGCGCCGCGGGAGCTTTTTAAGTGATCGAGCCCACCTGCCTAATCCTCTGTCTGTGGTAACTGATCTGTGTTGGCCACAGGTCATGTGTGAACGCATTATAAATCTCTCCGCCGTGGACCGGTGTGCTTAACCCAGTCCACCCAGCGAACAGCGTGCTGCATTAGATGTCTACATTCATCAACAGGCTGCAGGTTATCATCTGAGTGTGTGTGGGTGTGTGTGTGTGTGTGTGTGTGTGTTGGTGTGTGTGTGTGGGAGGTGCATGCGTCCACAGCTCATGTATCCGCGTGTGCAGATTATCGTTGACCCTGTTTTTTACGACGCACAACCTGCTGCTCCCGCTCTCTCCCCGCGCTAAAATACTTCATAGCTGCCTTTATTGAATTATCTTTTATTTTGCCGTATCGCGGGCGCGTCTTTGCCAGTCTTTGAAAGTGGCGCTTTCATAAGACACTGATGACACAGCTCATTGGATTTAGCGCCTAATCAGAGGCTTTTTAATGTATTCTCTGTGATTCATGAGATTGGATCCAAGCTTTATGAAAAGTCTCCCATTTGCATCTATGAGAAGAAAGGGTTCGGGTATTTCAGGCTCCTTTATCTGCGCTCATATCTTTTTTCATTTCAGCAGAAGGTTTTATCTGGGATTTAAAATGTGAATCATAATCACCCCTCCAAAACGCATTTTCAGTCTAAGATTGGATTTTCGGGAAATATTGAATGTTGCTACTTCAAGCTACCATTTGTGCCCGTTTTGAATAGATGTTCCTTATGATGGGATAAATCCTTCTTCATTTGCATATTTTTCATGAAATTATTTAAACCTCTAATCTTTTTACCCAGAAAATATCTTTTAATTATTGTAATTGAGTATTGTTTTCTATTTTTTTTTCCGGTTATTCTAATAATAAACATCTCTCCCAACAGCTCTTTATTCTTAGAAGCAAGTTCCTACAAAAACTCCCTCCTAGCAGCAGTGGAATCTCCTCTTCTTTTGTTCTGCTGGTCTGAATTTCATCTCTGCCTCTCTGCAGGTGTGATCCGTGAGAGCTACCAGAAGGGCCGGGACCAGCTCGTTCCCGTGACCCTGCTGGCCATCGCCGTCATCCTAGCGTTTGCCATGGGCGCCATCTTCTCCGGCATCATCGTCTACTGCGTCTGTGACCACCGGCGGCGAGACATGGACCTGACGGGCCGCAAGGAAAAGGACAGCCACCACCTCCACTCCCGCCGGGGATCCATGAACAGCGTGACCAAGCTCACCGGCCTGTTTGAGACGCAGGCCAAAGACGGTCGCCCCGAGGCCATCCTCACCCCTTTGATGCACAACGGGAGGCTGACACCGAACGGGAAGATGCTGATAAAAGCCGACCAGCATCACCTGGACCTCGCTGCTCTGCCAACGCCTGAATCCACTCCCATGCAGCCGCGTCGCAAGCCCAGCCGGGGCAGCCGCGAGTGGGAGAGAAACCAGAACCTCATCAACGCTTGTACCAAGGACATGCCGCCTATGGGCTCCCCTGTTATCTCTACAGATCTGCCCCTGAGGGCCTCGCCGGGGCACATTCCCAGCGTGGTGGTCCTACCTCTCCCGCAGCATCAGCACCAGCTCCAGCCTCATCTGCAGCAGCACCAGCAGTCCTACCAGCACGAGTACGTGGAGCAGCCGCATCACAGCGATATGGGCATGGGTCACGGTGTCATGGACGACCAGGGGGCCACCCTGGAGTACAAGACCGTGAAGAGCCCGTGTCACAACCTCACCATGGTGGATCCAGATGGGGTGCTGCCACCTCGCGTGCCCCAACGAGAGGCGTCCCTCACCGTCCCTCCTGCTGTCCCGCAGATGGGCAAACGCCTGGAGGTCCACTCGTCGGTCTACGGGCTCCGGAAAGGATCGGCATCTGGTGCTTGTGGATCCTCCGCCCTCAAGAAGCACAACACCAACTCATCTAATTCCTCCCATTTGGCGAGACATCACAGCTTCAACCGTGTGGAGACTCCGCCGCCTGCACCTCAGAGGGTGGACTCCATACAAATGACAGCGCAGGGCATATCTCTGTCCCGGCAGCCTGGAATGAGTTCCTACGGTTCACTGCCTCGAACGGGCATCAAGCATCTCAAGCCTGATGTCCCACCCAAACCCTCCGTAGTCTCACTCTCGACAAAAGTCAAGTCCAGTGACTCCGGCACATAGTCAGCTTCAATGCCCGTCGGTCCAATGTGAAAAGACAGAAGCGAAAGGTGTTTTCTGAACGAGAGAAAAAAACAGGGAATACTGTACAACTTGCATCTCCTTTTAGTGTTTCTGTTTGTTTTTTGGTGTACATTACAGTGGAAAATGCAACACAGTTTTTTTAAAGAAAACACTTTCTTTTTATATAAATATGTAAATATACGATGGTTGTCGTCATTTGTCGAGCTCCTGCTCCGGCCGGCTCCACACGGGAACACGTGCTACTGAAAAAGAAGATGATGCTCGTCCTGAATATTTCATCCAATGGCACCCTGTAGCATTCAAGACGGCTGCTCTCTTGTTTGTGGTGTCTTTGGTCACGAGGAAACTTTATCATGCTGGTAAAAGCACATAAGAAGACAGAGCGTGGTGGGGGAGGAGGAGGGGAGTTGGAGAATAATCGTTGTACAGTACCTTGAGGACTGGAGAATCTGAGCGAACGAGCACTCAGAGAGATTGGACTGAAAGGACAGACAGCTGCCTGGGTTCTGTCGGAAACTGTGAAAAGCCTCTCAGTGTTACAGCAATCAAGTCCCGCCTGGGTTCGGTTGAAAAAGCCTGGGCCAGAAGAATCTTCTACTGTACTGGTTACTGATTAACACATGACTGTTAATACTAATAGCTTGTTGTATTTATTTTTATTAAGTGCTTTTGGAAAAAAGAAAACAAAAAAAAAACTGACTTTCTAGGCTTGGGGAGAAAAAGAGAGAGAGAGAGAGAGGACGAAGAGATCTTTTAATATTAATTAATCAAGTGTGAGGAAAAAAAAAAATATTTAAAGTCATTAAACTGGAGCCAGTAGAACTTTCTTGATGACTAAAGGTCCACTCGGTCTTACTGTGCGCTCGGTGGGACCTGCAGCTTGAGATATGCGCGACGAGGAGGAGATATTTATTTAAACTGTGCCAGACCAGGACTTTTACCTTTACGGACCAGAATTTCCATTGTTTTAGACCAATCATTTAAAAAAAAAAACAAGACTTCCTGAATCCTGAATCTCGCCCTTTCACTCCTCCAATGAGCATCTCCCCCCCGCCCCGCCCCCCCAAACCCCAAACCCCAATCAGCACTGTGGTTTTTGTGTGAGTCAGAAACATTCGTCCTGATTGGTCGCTGGCTTACCGGTTGCCATCAACGCTCACTGTTGCATGTTGCAAATACAAGAGAAGCAGCAACAGTGCGGGAATCTGCGTAACACACATAGAAAGAGAAGCTGCAAGCGAGGCTGCAAGCGAACGGATCGATGCGCCTCCATCTCGGAATCGCATCGACTTTTTTTTCTCGCGGCCAGATGAGCAGGCGGAGGAAAGAAAAGAGAGAAGAAAAAAAAAACAAACATCTGTATTGCCTGCTTCTTTTTTTTTTTCCACATGTAAATTTGTGCCTTACACCCTGAAGTAGTAACAATTGTTTTCTTTTAATAGCTGTTAACTTTGTCTCCTTGTCGTAATTTTTTTTTTAATTTTTTCTTACGTCATGATATTTCCCTGGTTTGATAAAAATGCAATTAAAGAATGTAGGTGTTATTGTTGTAATTCTGGTCCCTAGACATAACACACTTACAGTCCAGGGGAGGAAAGACGGAGGAAAGGAAATGAGCGGATTCCTTTTCTTTCTTTTTCTCTCTGGCACCCACACATAAACACATACATGCACACACACACACACACACACACACACACACACACACACACACACACACACACACTCATCTTTGTGGTTCATTTCTGATTGTGCCATTAATGCGCTTAAAGCAACCCTTTATGTTGTGCTGGCAGTGTCGATGAAGACGTTGTGAGTGTTTTGTTTTTTTTTGATTTTCTATTTTCTACAATTTAAAAGTCCTGGTATTTGTTTTTACTTGTTTTTTTTTTTGCTGTCTCGTTTGTTTGGAGTGACGGTTAATTGACTGATATATTGAACAATTAACATTTTGTTACTTGAGAAGGCCAACGTATGTGTATCTCTCCGGTGCACTGCAATAATAATAATAATAATAATAATGCAACGACAACAACAACAACCACAGCTACAGTATATGGATACACGTGAGCACCCGGTGTACTAACACGGCTCTAGGCTTCTTCTTGAGTGCGTCGTAAACATTCGTTTGTTAGGCAGTTCAAACAGGCTGGTTCCTGTGAAGAAAACGACAATATTAAAAAAAAAAAAAAAGTGATTTAACCCCCTTTTTTTATTGTAAGAGAAATTTAGGTATGTTTTAATTTTTGCTTCACTAACTCTCATTATCAAGGCCTTATGAACGGCTGAGAGTTCGACTAATCAGACCTTTTTTTTTTTTTGCTTTCACTTCCTTTTTACTTGAGGATTTTTATTGACCACCCCCCCAACCCCCTCCTCACCTAAACACTTAAATCAGTGGAGCACTCCCTTAGTGTTGTATGTGTAGATAGGTGAAAAGTTTTCTTGATATCAAGCAATTTTTTTTTCTGTTTCTCAATGGAGGAAAGCCAACTATGTCTCAATCCACAGCTAAACTAAGGAGGAAGTGGAGAATCTTTGCCCCGACTGCCGTGTGCGCGTACAGTATAGGCACACGGTCTGGGGTCAGTTAAAGCAATTATCCCAGTAATTAATTAACGCCATCATCTTCAAAGTGCAAAAGATTAGCTGGAAGGTGTGTGTTCACTCCAGACTTGGCTGTAAACTGGTGACTGGGCACAAATAAAAAAAGGCCCTGTTTACACCCGCCAGTGTATTAAGTGCATGAACCAGCAACTTTCCCAGGCCTGGAACAATGTCGATCTGCTCGACTAAATATTTCTTGTTCAGCTGTGTTGGCTCTCGCCTGGGAGAACTGTCATGTCGGCGCAGAATGTGAGCGAGACAACCTGTCTGGGTCAGGAGGTTAAACGTCCACATCCTGCGTCGACAAGTGAGTTTGGCTGCGGGTGCATTTAACAGGCGTTGTGATATCCGAGGAGGGTTTGAACATTTTAAAGACTGGATTAGATTCGACTGTGAAGGCTGCTGTGGACAGTGAGGTTCTTTGGTGTGTGCCTTTTTGTCTTTCACCCTTGTTATAATACACTGCTATTAGATGCAAATCGACTCTCTTCTCAACTTCTCAAACTTTTGAACTTTGTAAGCTTGTAAGATATTGTGACGTCACAAAGTTTTTTGCCCTACTCTCTCCACTTCCTTAACATCTGATTCACAGCTTAATGTATGTTGTAAAGAAAAAAAAACTCTTTAATTTAATGCAAAATGTAATTAAAAAAAAGGAAAAAAAAGAAAATAAAATTCTTGTCATGAAGACTGTGATACGTCCTTGACTTCTTCACTTGTTTCTCTGCCTCAGGTTGTTATCGCTACACTGGGAACATCTTTAGGTGTCGAATGTTTGGGGAAAACCAAGCCCCGGTTTTTGCAGAGGATTTGAAGGTTCTTTTGATAAAGAATCCCTTTTAAGGAAAATATTGTACTGTTGTGACCTCAAATACACTCTATTCTTCTTTGCTTGTAAAACCTCCATCAACCCCTCGAGATCTGAGAAACATTTCTCAGAATAAGATTCTACTTCTGATACAAAGCACGCATAAAGGGATGAGAGGACTTTAAGTGAAAATTATTTCTTTAACTTCATACCCAATAAGCAAAAAAAGCCAAAGTTTTGAGCAGAGGGACGAGGCCTCTTCTCTGTTTTGCTATTGATCCTGTTGTTTGATGAAGATTGGAAGCAGGTTGATACACTCTGCATCACCTCTGGAGGAGTTACAGCTAATGAACTGCAGACATTAGTTGTTGATAACTGCAGCGTACGATTGGCATAATAAGCCGAATCCCATAGTTTATTGTTTTCTCTTATTTTTCGTGTCTTTTTCTTTAATGACTGAGAAAACCCTATCCTCATTCGAACCGCGTGGTTGCACCAGCTACACGGAGGTAGTCGATGTAAGACTTGTCAGATCTTTTCTTTCTTTCTGCAGCGTTCTCGTTCAAACACTTCTGCTGCAGTTGAGATTGTTTGACGCCAGCGTTTGTCAATCATCCGCTTGTTTCTCACAAGTTTTCGTGTTGATGTCGGTCTCCTTCTTAGTTTGCTTGGGCCAAGCGTTGTGACATTGCAGACGTCAACCGTGGGGCGTTTTGCTGGTGACGAGGTTGCTGTTGGAGGATCTGGTGGGAAGTCTGGTGTTACTCATGCTGTAGCCTCAGCATCTGAGGTGATGTTTGATGCTTGAGCTTGACTGCAAAGTTGGTGACGTGGTGGATCGAAACCTCTGCAGGTAGTTTCTTGAAGTCTCGAGGGTCCATGTTTTGCATCCGAGGTTTAAATGATGATGGCTTCATGCACCGGCTTTGTTGTTTAAAGTTTTTGTTTCTAAAGACACAGATCCTTCTCGGAGTTGCATCTCATCAAGACGAAGGCTTCATTTAGGTAAACCGATCCATCTGTTCCAGAGGGGTCTTTGAGATGGTGATGTTGGAATCTGGAGGAGTCGTCCTTGCAGCCAGTTGTTTGAGCACTTTGGTTTCTGAATGGAGACGGTGAGACCAAAGCCATCATATTCAAATCATAAACTATTTCAGCATGTTCTGAAGGTAACTGCGAGACAGTGGATGCATACCAAAACAGGGGTGATAGTTTTAAATGCCTTCCAGCTACATTTTTAACCAACATTAAGTGTATCAGGATTATGAACTGAAACCATTCAAATGTTTGAAATTAAATGCCTTTAGGAGAAACTATGACCAGATAACTCTCACACTTACAGCAACAATAATCTAAATGTTAATAACATAACATGTATGGGGAAAGTGTGGCTCATATCCAGAGAGCAATATGACCTAATTCTCTATTTCCCCTCAGCTCGATGGAACACTTTAGCGTCTTTAACTCATTGTTGTGGCTTTCAGGCATCCACCTTCAGTCTCACCACTCTCACAATCCCTGTCTCAGCAACAGCAGAGCTCTAAGAAAAAAAACAAAAACTCTACACTATCTGCTCAGCACCAAACACTTTTAATCAGGAGTCTGGGGACATTAAACCAAGCTGATGGGAGAATGAATATTGGACTTCCATTTATCAAGCGGGCCAAATGACTGCTGCTCCATACACCGTCTCTCGGATGTGTGAAGTTGTGTCACATTCACTTTATTAGATAATAAAAAAGGAGATGATGACGATATAAAATAACTTTATAATTTCTAAAATGGGGGCTACAAGGTGGCGCAGTTGGTAGCACTGTTGCCTCGCAGCTAGAAGGTCACCGGTTTGTGTCCCAGTGGGGGCACCGGGATCTTTCTGCGTGGAGTTTGCATGTTCTCCCCGTGCAGCGTGGGTTCTCTCCGGGTTCTCTCCGGGTTCTTCCTCCCACACAGTCCAAAAACATGTTGAGGTTAACTGGTGATTCTAAATTGTCCGTAGGTGTGAATGTGAGTGTGCTTGGTTGTCTGTCTCTAAGTGTAGCCCTGTGATAGACTGGTTACCTGTCCAGGTGAACCTGCCTTCACCCTGAGTCAGCTGGGATAGACTCCAGCCCCCCGTGACCCTAGTGAGGATTAAGCGGTGTATAGATGATGGATGGATGGATGTCTAAAATGTGATTATGAGTCAAACATGATTCCTGAGTTTCTAATACAAGCATGATGCTCATCTCGAGATTTTTTTGATCCAGCTGTTCTGCTTCTTGTAGTGTGAATGTGCTGTACGTTACAATAAATCAAGCCAGGGCACATGTCTTCTTAGTTTGGAAAAGAAAGGAGACTAAGGTTTTAGCAGAGGGAAACACTGAACTAGCAAACACAAAGGACAAACACAGTTAAATAAACTTGTTATCTCATCTTGTTGACACTCCAGCTAACCTCAAAAAACCTGCAGCACAACTCAGAGATCACAAATCTCATCGCCTGCAGATTATCACTGCTGACTAACACTGACCAGAAAAGCTCCTCTTTCACATTGCTGTCTCCGGTTTCATGCGTTAGCACATCTTTGGCACCATTTTGTCAGGAGACGTGGCTTTGGCACGTAGTTTGACACTCCGGCCTTTGATCCTGAGGTGAGTCATAAGTTAGAATCACTGGTACAAGTCAGTCTGCGCAGCGGAGATCAGATAACCAGGATGTGGTGCAGCTAATGAGGCCTGTCGCTGCCTCCACAATGCTGCATTGTGCAGTTTCCTTTCAGGCACCCGTGTGTTGTTGCACCATTCAGAGATCAAGATTCAGATATTCACCACTGAGTCTCTTTCAACGTGACACGAGCACAATCGTATCTAATGATGACTAGTGTGAGCCGGTTTGATCGCGGAGCTCGTCGGAGCGTGTTTCGCAGGTCGGTTTTTAAGGGGTCACAAGAGGAGTGATGTACAGAGATAAAGGCAACATGTAGCCGAGCGGTTTGATTGTTTCAGAACACGGAGACTTCTCGTATGGATTGTTTGTATGTTCATAGCTGGAAAACTGTGATCGCTTCGCTTGTTCTCTGATGCTCTCGCAAGCAGGAGCACAGATATGACGTAAAGCGTGTTTGATTGTTGCTGAACGTTGCTGTCAGCATGTTTGCAGCATCTATTGGCTTATAAATCCATTCATAGCATCATGGAAAACGTTGTCTCTGTTCAGATAATTGAGAATAATTGGAAGGGACAGCGTCTGTTCTCTTTAGCCTGCACCGGTAAGCTTGCGAGTTAAGGTGGACAAGTTATTTTATTTTATCTCATTTTAATCCCACGGCAGCCTCCGATGTTCAACGCTGTCCCTGTGTCGTTTGTGCTGACATGCTAATAAATTCAATTCAGCAGAAATTAAATTAAACATAATTCAATTATTTTGTATGATTTTGAGGTGGTGTTATCATATACACTTATTTGCCAGTTTGTGAGCAAGTCTCTTATTATTATATTTATTGCAAGGTTGTTGTGCTCCTGTTTGGGCTCCTAATAAACTGGAACTAATTGAAATTCAATCAGTGATCAGTACCAGAGAGAAAAGACAAATTCTTGATGTTTACTGTCCCCGTTGTTGCAGAATCCAGAAAAGAAACCAGAACTAGCAGCTCTGGGTTTGTGTTTTATTATACCAACGCTTTAATGCACCTCGTAAGCCTGAATCACTTGTTGATCAACAGTTGCAGTGGAAATACGGTGCTGCAAATCTGTTATTCATCACTGGGAGTCAATTAAATCTGGCTCATGACGTGACATTACGACCTATCAGTCCAGCGGCTCTTTTCCTTGACAGCAGCAGCTACAGAGGGCAGCCAGCCAGGCGTCCAGCAACAAAGCAGTCACCCAGCAGCAGACGAGCAAACCAGCCGGCAAGCCAAGCATTAAACCCTGCAGCCAGCTAGCCTTTAAGTCAGCCATCTAGTCATTCATGCAGCCAACGGGCCTCCGCCCCCACCATTCCCTCGCAGCTCTAATCCACCTTGCTTTGGCCGCGGCCTGGCAGTGCTCATTTCGAGTGCCCCGCAATCTGTGGTCACAACAAGCTTAGCCGTGCGCTAATCCGCGCTGTCCCATCCAGCAATCATTATCCTCCCACTGATACTGTCTACATCCGTCACTGCTCTTAATGGCACACATCCCACTGTTTTGGGTTTTCTTGTTCTTTTTTCATACGTTCGGATATAGTCGTCGCCGCTGCTACGGACACAAAAGAAGTCGACACACAGGCACGGAAAATAGGCAGATAAACGAACGGAAGGGATAATTATCTGTCAAGCGACAAAAAAGATTTAAATAAAGTCAAAATAGACAGGGAGGTAGACAGACACGCTTACACAGAAACATTAACACAATCCCCAATAATGTGTCCCCGGTGAATTAATGAGTCTGTATGAGTCATTAATGGGAGTCAATAGGCCCCTTAATGGCCATTTTCCATGTTGGTTGGTATGTCATTAATGTGTCACGGTGTAAGTACATGTGAGCTATGTGCTGGAGTCTGTTTTACAATCGTGTGTGTGTAGGTGTGTGTGTGTGTGTGTGTGTGTGTGTGTGTGTGTGTGCATTAGCATGGTGTCAAACATGTGCTACATGAGGACACTCAGGTCATGTATTCTGGCATTTTTACATGAATTTAAGGGTTTAGGGAATCTCATCAGCTACCCACACATGCTGGTTATTTCACTAGTTTATTTTAATATCTTGTAGATCACATTATCTTCCTGGCAGTGCGGAGAATGCTGCATTTATTCAAGTAATTACTTAGAGAATTAGTATATGAGGAAAATGATGTCAAGTAATCTTATAATATACACGTTGCATTTACACTAGTTCATTGAAAATCTATTTAATAAAAGGCTTATATAGAGTATTTCTGTTCTCTTTCTTTTCTATTTTTTGAGGGAAATTCTGCAATGTGATGAACTGTTTTCAAGCCTGTTGCCTGGAATCACAAGGAGTCAGAAACACAATACCGGGGAGTAGGAGGTGCAGCTGACAAACCCCAAAGAACAATGATTGTCTAATCACAGATTAACAACCATAAAAAAAAAGAAAAACATGGCAGGTCTTTCAAGCTTCGAATAATGTGCATGAGGTTTTAAAAAGTTTGGAAAGTGGTGATTTCACAAACCCGACTACAGAACGTCTCCTGACAGGATCAGAGCAGCACCGATGCTTAAAACATGTTCACATTCTGACCTGTTATTAATCAGTCATCAGTACGACATGATTACTCACAGGTCAGACCACACCCACCTTCAAACTTCATTTTGATCTTAAAAGCACACCTGAAAGGTTTCATGATTGCATCTTGCACGTCTGTGTGTGTGTTGACAAAATCTATGGTGTTGACACAATCTGTCCACAGAGACAGACAGACAGACACATAAACATCTTCATCTATAAACAAGCACTCAGAACCACCTTTGTGTTAGTTCCTGCTTAGATCAGGTGTCTCCAGGTCCACATATTTTCATGATGGCACACACTCACCCACACACACAGTCACAAGGTGAAAGTCGTGCTATCACGGCAGAAAACAAAAGTAAGTGAAAGAAATGGAATAAACATCTGTTTATCTGCTCTAATGTAATGTGGGCTGGCTTACTAGTTCACTACCTGCAGCTCTAATCGTACTTTCAAAGCAAAGGAGCATCAAATAAATAGTAATAATGCAGCTATTTGTTAAACAAAGGCCTGTTCATGACGTTTACTCTACAAGTTTAGGATGATGTATACGAGGAAACCCAACCGACTTTACCCGAGATAGCGTGATGTTTTCCCTGCACATTGAATACATACACTCATCCAACACATTTGAATAAAAGACAAATAAGCCGAGCAGCCAAACACAACCAACAAGCTCGACTCTGAAACATCAACGCTTTCTCAAGTCAACTGGAACAAGAAAATTCAGTCAGTGGAGATGTTTTTTTTTAACCAATTCATTCAGCCAAATAAAAAAAAAACACTGCCAGGCACTGGCTAGAATCGAGGACCTGCCTTTGTGGATCTCTGGTTAAAGCCAGTGGAGCGCTGCGTCAAAAAAAATGAAGGAATTTGAAGTGTTAACTCTGTTGCTAGCTGTAGCGTGCAATGCTTGAATAGAAAGCTTGGGAGACACAGCAACACTAACTAGACCAGACTTGGGGACCACAACTGTGTTTCAAAGCACTGACAGGTGAAGTGAACAACATTGATCATCTTGTTACAATCCAATGTTCTGCTGAGAAACATGAGGCCATGGAATTGACTCAGCCTCCAGACTCCCCAGATCCCAATCCGATTACGGTGGTTCCACCCTGCAACCCCCAGAACCCAAAGGATCCACGGCCAGAGAGTCCCAGTGCCACACTGCAGGACACTCCCACAGGTCCTGTGTCCATTCTCCAATGAACCAGAGCTGTTTTGGCAGCACAAGGGGAACCTACACGATATTTAGCAGGTGGTTTTAATGTTGTGGCAGATCAGTGGAAGTATTCCAGTCGACTATGAGCCTGACAGTGTGTCTCACTGTTTGTATGCATGTCTGTGAGCTTTTCCTCGTCATTGTGTTATGCTATGTGCGTGCATACTCTGTCCATGAATGTCTCTAATCCTGGACTCTATGGAAAAACAATCTTCCAGAGGACTTTGGGAGCTTACTGCCGCTCCATTATCAACCAGCCCGACGGACTCCTCTCCACAATAATCTAGAATATAAATAAAACACTGGATTAATGCGGCCAGAAATAATGTACTTGCACTTTTGTTAAGTATTGTCATGACACACAATGCCAAACAATACCTTTGTTGTCTCTTGCTGTTAGATAGTGACTATAATGATTTAAAAAAAAAAGAAAAAGTCAAGTGGTCGTAAAGCATCACAGCGGTAATCGCCGCTTTGCTGAGGAGCTCTGTGGTTTAATGGCTGGCAGCAATACTTCACACGGCACCTTATGTCTTGTGCGCTGAACAATATCTGCACCATTTCAAATTAAGCTGATTAGGTCTCGCAGAAATCTGGATGCGGGCCAACGTTCAGTGCAGAGAAGACATTATTGCCTCGTCGAATACATAAAAGCCCACTGGAGACGTTTTTACCCCTGTAGGAAACGCATTACTTCGGTACATCTCAAGCACCTAAACAACGCTAAATGTACCTCCAAGGCATTTAGGTGGCCTTGTTGTGAAACGGGGAGACCTGCAAAGCTGTAAACAACGAAACCCATGCTGCTGCTATTGAGTCATGACGCCTGGCAGCCGCAGAGCACAAATGTGAAATTAAAAGACGTTAAAATAGATTGTGTGACGCAGTTATGATGTCATCCAGATATAAAAAGTCAAACAGGGCTGATTAAACAAACTATAGTGTGAGGGACGGCTTTGCTTTCAGTTTTCTTTTGCAAATTCATGCAAAATTTAAAATGTGTGTCATTTAGAGTATTCCATTAGCAGCAGAAGCTGCACTTGGATCATGAACTTCAACCAGGAATCCATTAAAATCTCCTCTTAAGGGTCTGATGATATGATGGCTCACGGAGGGATGGGTAGCACGCGGAACGCTGTCGTGGCGATAACAGTCTATTCTTGTATGATATCCAGCGCACTAAAGCATGCATCATTCAGCTCCAACTTCTCCCAACCCGAAAAGAATCCAGCTGAAGATTCTCAGCGAGGATTCACAGGAACGAGGGCAAGAGCAACTGTCTCTCACGCTTTGCAAAAAAAAAAAAAAGCCTTAGGCTGTAAAGAAGCAGCAAGAGGAGTATACCTATGAGACTTCTGATGGCAGAGCGAGCAGGGAAAAGAGCCAAGCCTTGTTCTGCCGTTATAAGCCTTGCACTGCATACACTGACGAACAAGCAGGGGAGAAATTGGCAGTGGGAATAAGGGCAAGACGGTGTAAATTTGGAGCACAAAAGGCTTAAGGGGGCACTGTGCATTCATCCCTGTGGCCATGCACACACACACACACATGCCGTACAGTATGCACGGGGCTTAAGAGGTGGCTGTGGAGAATGGCTGGTGAGGGGATCAAAACAAAGCCCATGGGTGATGTTGGAGGGGAGCTCAGGGACTCGGGATGGAAGTCTGCTACTCATCTACTGGTCATATGCACATTGGGACGTGCACGCGCTCGCACATATTCGCTAAGGCTAAGAGCATAATGTCCATACGAGTAGGAGCGATAACCCAAAAAGACACACCACCGGGAGAGAAAACTCACACTCGCGCAAGCAGCATAAGGCTCGAACTGGCTGATATTGCCAGGAGTGCAAGGATAATCCTGTGGAGCAGTGTTTGTGTGGAAAAAAACTTAGATTCAGTGGCCAGGAGAAAACACCCTCCAAACGTTGAGAGGAGATGCCAATCAACTTTATACCACAATAATCTGTGACCTGGTTTCTCAATGCTGTCTGCCTCTCGGAGGGGTGAAAATAACAGCAACAGCTACATCCAATTATTTTTGTTTGGGGGCATTTCCACATTTTCTGCAAAAAAAAAAAAAAGCCTGGTGTTTTCATAGTCACAGTTCAGAGCTAGGATTGGCCTGATCACTCCACCGTATGTGTGTGTGTATAAATATATATATCGTGTGGAACAAATAGCGTGAGTAGTGTTTGCAGAAGGTCTGAGTGTGACACTGTCTTCCTCCAACAGCGTAGGTGCAGCGAGTGGCAGGGAAATGTGATGATAATTTATAGCCAACCCAAAAGTCACAATTTATGGGAGTGTAGTTCCTATTAATGGTGTCACCCTGTGAGGAGCCCAGAGTCACAACTGGGGTGACAAAGATAAAAATGGGAAATGTCACTTGATTTATGTCTTCGCATATGTTGTTAATTTTGCACAGGACAGACTAATCAGTGTGTCTGAGTATAAACAGCTCCCCTCCCGAACCTGTAAACCGAAGCAGCTGGACTGTTTTCTGTGCCGTGAGCATCTTGAATAAAAAGTGGATGTGGAACAGATTTTATTTTTTTTTTGTGGGTATGGAAGCTATTTCAAAACTATCAATTTGATGTCAAAAGTCTGTTTTCTGAGTTGTAGTCTGAGTTTCTATATTTCAATAAGATAAAATAAGATCCGTGTCTGTGTGAAAACCTAAGACACATTTCCTGAAGTTCTCAATGTCAAGTGAGAATTCTTGCTCTGCTGGTGCCGTATATGTTTAACCTTCACTACGGCAGTCTACGAGAGGTGAACGTTCTGAGACTACTACTACTGTCACACATCCACAAGACCTTGAGGCATCTTTCTATCGACATCATATTACGCGTGGTTTCATGACCACTGGTTGCATTTGTGATTTCTCCATGGACGGCACATGTGGGTCTGCGGCTACCACTGAGAGAAGAGACAGTAGTTTGTACAGTGGAGGAGCCCAAAATGTGAAAACCAGCGCGAGGTGAAGAGCGCACCTTTAGCAGGAGATTTGTTTTCTCAATATTGGGGTGGTTGTGCATCAGGAAATAATCCCACAGGGTTCAGCCATAACGTTAATAGGTGTCTGAGGGTGAATGTTTATTTATTTATTTTATTGTTTATTGACAGGACAATGTATAATTACATTATGCTCAAGAGCAAGGATGCTTGTACCAGACTATAGCCGTCAAGCTAATTTCCATCTGTAGTCCTGGGGAAGGGGCAGAGGTCACAGTGACATGCTTACAGTGCAGTCAGTGTTTCACACACATTCATCCATTCATTCGTCACAAAAGGAACATGCATCACTCAACAGACACAGTGCATAATCACAACGAGTAATAAAACAGGCATCACATGTTTGTGTCATCCCACAAGGCCGGAGTTACAGACACATGTCGCCCTAAAAACATTTACTAATGCGCACATCTCTTCTTCGTCTTTACCTTCTTTTGTGAAGCTTCTGATGTTGTCTAAGCTCAGGATTGCTGTGGGGAGTGCATTCCATTTCATAGACAGGAGAAGGCAAGTGTTTGGTGCAAATGACTTGAACTGTGTTGCGAAGGCTTGTGGGTGCTCCAACTGCCCTGTGCACCCAGTCAAGCACAGTTTTTAGGCCACAATGACAGAACTGTGACTACTAATTGTTTTCCTGTGACTTCCTTTCTCTTAACTCTTTGGAGATTCTGCCCTCATTTGCAGCAGGTGCTTGACATCCTTACATAACGGGACTTGCAGGAGCGTTGTACCACTGGACAATGGGACTTTTCCACTGGGGACGGCGGCCATATTTACAGGTACAGTTTTGACTTTTATAGGCACAGTCTATGAATGTTTCAATCAGTTCTCGTAAAGCTGTCAGCGCTTGTCGGTTGGTCAAATAGCATCTGAAGCCCACTTCCCTTGACACCTCACCGACAGTAGAATAGGAGCAGCTGCATCCAACGATTCCTGTGTCACTGCTGAAACCAAGAATCTGATTCACACACACTTGGTGCAGCTATCAGCCAGATGGGCAGAGGAGATAAAAATAAGCAGAATTCTGATCTCAGTTTCTCTTCCTAGATTTTCCAGACAATGTCCTTGTTGCTTCCCCCGTTTGCCCTCAGATGTAATCAGAGTACTCTACTGAGTTGACTCACCAGCCAATGAAGATTTAAGTAGCTTGTATTTAATTTACACAGCACAGTTTCTTTTAATGACGATTCATTTTCTAAATTATTTCATAACCTGATTGCTCTTGCGTCATAAAGTATTGAAAAAGGGCAGAAGCGTTTATGTAAAAGGCTCAAAGTGGATCAGCAATATTTCAAACACACACATGTTTGACGGCTGAAATCTTAATTGATGTACCGATGGACGGGATCTATATCTTTATTATTAAAGCCTCTATTATCGTCCTTCTTTCAGTGTCCCTGCAGCCATCTGAGACGTGCGAGGCAGAGGCCATAAGACCAGCGTGCTCAAAGTCCCACCTCCTTCCCGTCCTCTCAGGCCACTGCGACGGGGGACAGAAGTGAAAACATGGATGTGTGAAAGCTGCCACACACTTGTTAATTTGCTGACAGGGTTTCATCCATCTACACTAAATAAGGGAATGCAGGTTGTCATCTTGTTTTTTTTCTTCTTCTTTCCTCCCTAACAGCCAGAACACTGTAACTTTACTTAAGGACAGCGATCCACCGGCTTCTTCAAGCTTCAGCTGGGTTTATTTTAATCCTGTCATTTCTAGTTAGTTTATATAATCTTTCATTGTATATTTATTTTCCTCTTGCCCCGGCGATGCCCTCACTGTTGCAGAATTTTTTAAAGAGTCTTCAGAATAACACAAGACATCTAAAATTAATGAGCATGTCATCGGCGATAAAGACCCGCCGAGATTCATGACTGTTTACTTTTTGCTCCTCTCGCTAAGTGCCGGACATTCAGGAGAGGAGATGTTAATGAATAGGTGAAATGGAAGTAAAAGGCGGTTGTTACGTTACATTTGGCTGACGGTGCAGTTTCTGCAAAACATGCCTTTTCTTCGGTTCAAACCGTTTAAAGGGAGATTTAAGGTGGCAAAGTGATATTTTGAGATAATTGCTAGTGCCAGCATGTAAACATCGTCTCAGTGACAAAGCTAATATCCTGAAAATATTTGCTAATGGCCCCGAGTGTCGCTGAGTTATGAGAATGTCAAATATTGGATGAATTAAAAAGAGTAATTGGTGAAAAGCTGCAGAAGGTAGTGCAAGTCATCCTCTGAAAAACATCGCAATTCATCATCGTAGGCACTAGATTAAAAAGTCAAAGTCAGGAGATTTCATCCTCAACATCTGCACCAACATCTGCAGCTAAGTCAGCGCACGCTGGGGAGGTCTGCAGCCGAGTGTGAAGCGGCCTGAACGGGAGTCAGCACCTGAGTTGGCGGTGAATTGCTGCCCCAAGCGAATTAGCTTTCATTATCTCTGGATGTTGTTCACGAGTAAAACAGAGGGTGAGGTAGACAGACGGGTCGAGGCAGCATCAGCAGAAGTGCAGACGTCGTACTGAACTGTTGTGGTTAAGATGGAGCTGAACCAGAAACCAAAGCTCTTGATGTACCAGTCGAGCTACGTTCCAGCTCCTACCTGTGGTCACGAGCTCTGGCCGGTGAACCAAAAAGATACGAGCAGCCAAAATGAGTTTCGTCCGTAGGGCGGCTGGACTCAGCCTTTGAGATAAGGTGACCAGCTCGGACATCCGGAGGGAGCTCGGAGTCACTGCTCCTTTGCATCAGAAACAGCTCGCCGAGGTGGTTGGGGGCATCTGATTAGGACGTCTCTTCAGGTTTACTGGGTATGTCAAGCTGGGAGGAGAGCCCGGGGTAGACCCAGAACTCGCCGGAGGGATTACATATCTCATTGGCCTGGGAATGCCTCGGGATCCCCCAGGGGGGAACTGGAAATCAATGCTGGGGAGAAGGATGTCTGGAAAGCCCCGTTTAAGCCTCCTGCCATCACCAGCCCAACCACAGATAAGTGGAAGAAAATGGATGAGAGTATAAATGTGACTCCTAGTGCTGTTAGATTACAAGTCAAATTATTGAAGTCATTCCATTTCATCCTCCAGGGACCATGAATTATTGTATGAAGCAGCTGCTGAAATCATCTGGACCATTGTGGTGGATTTACAGATTCCTGCTAGCACATCTAATGTTTTCTGCTGTCAAACGATCATTTCAGAAAGAGGCCGACTATAGAGAGCTTCTGAGACCGTCTAGGATGAATTATAATGACCCACATTTGATAAAGAAAACACGTCAACTTCCTGTTAAAGATAGCGATCGCTCGCCCATCTCGCCCATCTCGCATGGCGGTAAGTCATCCAGGACCTTCACTGGAAAGACGCGGCGCCTGACGCCTGCTGCAGTCGGCGGGGATTGTCTGGACTTGTCGGACACAAAAATAAGACGAAACGTGTCGCCGAGCGTGAGTGTGATCGCGCCTCTTTCAGCAGCCGTTACCCTAAAAAACAAGAACATCTATCTGAGATCACAGAGGGATTTGCGAGCGCGCTTGACCGCCAGTCACTCCGACGCCGACACAGGCAGGTCAGATCGGCCAGTTAAAGAAAAAGCAGCTTCCTAGCTTAAACTATTCCATCATGTTGGTTTCGGTGAAGATCAAGAGGATCTCAATAACATTTCAGCCGGCTTACGAAGCTGACAAGGAAAAATGTCTGAGCCTGACAACGGTTGTCTGAGGAGATTGACTGGTTTGTGTGATTCAGGCATCCGCATTAGGCTGTGTCGGACGGAGAAAGTGAAAGACTCGGTCTGATAATCACTTCTCTCCGTCTGGATCTCACTAAACCTTTCACTTTTTCTATCTGAGCCGAAAAGGACAGGCTTGACGCTGAGATGGGCAGATAATGCGGTGGAAGGTATATCTAACTCTGTGTGGCAGCACGGGGAGGATGTGGATTTTAAATATTTGGGATATTATTCAGTTTGCCTGTGATATAGCCATAATATAGCCCGACTGAGTGCAAAGTGAAGCATCCTGCCTGCGTTACCTCTTATTCAACGGAAGAATGGGCCGTCATTATCTTGAAGGTTGAGTTCTTTTTATATCACATTAGTGCAAACGCGTCCTCGGCAGCGCTCATTTGAATGGAATTAGAGCAAATGGAAGAGACAAGGAGCTCACCGGCTCTGTGCATTAAAACAGCAGCACCAGTGAGAAAAACACATTACAGTACGTGGGATGCTTGTGTAACATCTTTGGCTCTGACACAGTCAAGAGGAGTCAGCTTCGGACTGACGACCGGGGGTTATGCTGAAACACGCCCACAGGACTGCACTCACTTCAGTGTGCCGAGGGGAGCGAAAAGGTCATCGGATGTTGTTTTGCTCCCAGATGATCGGATGCATAAGATGCGTGAAATCAGATAGATTGTGTTATTACAGGTAATGCACAAAGATGTTGTGGACACAGAGGGATAGCGATCAAAGTGCATAAAAATGTGACTCAGATAACCCACACTCGCATATTAACAGCAAGTATTGGAATAAAAGGAGAGTTTCATTGCCCGCGTTTATAGTGCAAATGTAAAAAAAAACCGATACAGAATACAGAATAATACATGTATTCAAAAGATGACACACTCGTAATTTTATCGTTTTACATCCGTTAAAGTATATGTGCATATGGGATAGTTTTCACTTTGTGTCATACATCTTAAAAAGAGGCTCTCATTTCTCAAGTGCTTTTGCAGGGTATGATTTCCTAAAATGTATTCCGAGGACAGATATACAAAATCTGTTTTCTTGAACCACAGGCCTGCGTAAGCAGTTCTCTCTGCCAGATGAGACACCTCCCATATCTTCACACATTACAGCCTCTCTGTGGTATCAGCCCGGCATTCGGTGTGCGACGTAGCTGTGTGCGACGTAGCTGTGTGTAGTGGTGGCTGTCGTCCCAAACTGCAGTTCTGATAGGGGGGAAAAAAAGGGATATTTTACTGAGCCACAGATGTGGCCACTGAAAGCCGTCTCTGTGCTCCCAGAGGAATCGTTTTTATATAATCCTGCAGAAGTACTGCAGCACGAAGAAATGCGAGAAGAAGGCGGCTAAACAAATGATTGCGCGCGTAGACGTTATTATGGAGGGACACGTTCAAAAACAAATAAATTGATTTTCCCATTAACTGCTAGAAAATGATAATAACTATGCTTTCATTCGCACCTTTCCTGTCGTGATGCAGTCCTAAGTGTTGCAGATAAAAGGATTAAGTAGTGACTCACAGGAACTCCAGAACCACAATTAGTCCCTAATATATTCACATTTACATTAAAGCAAAGAAGATATTTAAATTTCAGGAGCCACAGGAGTTCCTGCAATATAAACAAGAACATATTTTATGTTTCGAGTTGTGATTTTACTTGAAGGCCGTCAGATCAGCGAGGCAATAATAAACACCCGGCTCGTTCTTTAGTGGCATCAGCCGGCGTTTTTTGACAGCAGAGAGTTTTGACTTTTCTCCTCCCAAGTTATTACACCAAGTCTGTCTTGAAACAACAGTCAGACGCACTTATGAACGTTGCATCAGCTGAGACAGACTCAGGGAAGAAAAAAACAAAAAGTCAAACCTCTCTGCTGTGAAGGATACCTGTTGCTTCATCTACAGGATCAGCTGGCACACCTGATATTTGTTAGCAGCCGTGTGATCGTGATGCTTTCACACCTGCACTCTCCAGGCCGGCTGTTGATTTAGGATTCCTTTTCAAAGCTCAAAGAGGTTTTTTTTTTTTCATCTGTCATCACTTGCAGTTGTTTTTCATGGGCGAGCTGTCCTGTGTCTAGTGATTTCTTTCTTCTTCAGGGACCTTCCACTGCTGCTGTACTTGATGAATCCATCTTCTGTATAGTGCTTCTCGATTTTTGTTTTGTTTGCTGTTCTTACAAATGAGGTTTTTTTTTTCTTTTTTTTGCGGGGGAGGGAGTTTGGTCAAGGCCAAAACTCGTCTTCGTGTAAGCTTTCTGCACTCTCAGCAGATGAAAAGATGGGCTGGAATAAAGACTAGACACCCACTGCCCTTGTAAGTGTGAACGATCCATGCAGAAGGAAACACCAGAGGGGCGAAGTATGAGGAAAGTTCGACATAGCAGGCTGTCTTTGGCTCGACAAAACTCCAATCAGACGTAAACAAGTTTGTTTTTTTCTTCACCAAGCTCTGTACCTTATCATTTGACTCTTTGTCTGCACAAAGTGATCCAACTGCGTGAAGCCTGCTTCAATCAAGAGGAACAGGTTGTTATAATAAAGAGCTGTGAGGGACATAAAAATTTATTACAGCGGAAAAGTGCTCTTACTGCAAATAAGGCAAATGCTGGTAGAAAAGTGTTAATGGTGTCAGCTAATATATTCATTTTACCGCTTCTCGACGCAGCCGCTTATTTCTAATGCAACAGCTGCGCATCGGAGCTCTTAAACTTTTAAATTCATTCATTTAAACACGGTGCTCGACAAGCGCCTGCAGCTCTGACACCGTCCCACGACGACGGATACGTGGAAATCACTTTAGTTTTTTGGTCGAATCAAAGTGAAATTACTTTTATTGATTGGATATTCTGTGTGATGAACACCCGTAGACTACACAAGTCCTTTCAGTGCTCTATCAGCTAAAGCTAAAGCGGTGTAAAACAAACATGACTGCCAATCGGAAGCAAGCATTAAAACACATTAATGCGTTTTGTGCTGTGAGCTGGTGGAATACAGTTTGTGCCACTGTAACTGCACGGCTTCGTTTGGTGGCATCACGGCTCAACAGGTTTGTAG